>NW_028276127.1:0-51471 GCF_052056855.1 Sturnus vulgaris
TGTGCTTGCCCGCAGAACCGAGAACACGCTGTTGGGCAGAGCTGCAACTGACCGCTGGAGTTCAGCTCTCGCCGGACGGCAGAAGGCGAAGAACGAAGCCGCTTGCGAGCGGCGCAGTGCAGCGAAGAGCTCTCCGAATTCGCCGCTAGCTCCACGGTCCTTCTCAGCTGCGAGTAGCAGCGCTCGCAGTACACAGAGCTTCGCAAGGCCCGAAGAGCCGGAGGGAAGTATCGCACACGAAAATGTGCCAGGACAGAGACGTGTTCTACGTTGTCCCCTCTCGTCGTGCAGTTTGTGCCTCTGCTGCTTCTGCTGTTAGGAATCGCTCCTTGAAAGGCGAGCGAGAGCGTCCTTCCGGGTGCATTGCACTGAGTCGAGTGCTCGCTCGGGACTTTGCTCTCGCGGCCAAGGCAAGAGGGCGTGCTTGCCCGCAGAACCGAGAACACGCTGTTGGGCAGAGCTGCAACTGACCGCTGGAGTTCAGCTCTCGCCGGACGGCAGAAGGCGAAGAACGAAGCCGCTTGCGAGCGGCGCAGTGCAGCGAAGAGCTCTCCGAATTCGCCGCTAGCTCCACGGTCCTTCTCAGCTGCGAGTAGCAGCGCTCGCAGTACACAGAGCTTCGCAAGGCCCGAAGAGCCGGAGGGAAGTATCGCACACGAAAATGTGCCAGGACAGAGACGTGTTCTACGTTGTCCCCTCTCGTCGTGCAGTTTGTGCCTCTGCTGCTTCTGCTGTTAGGAATCGCTCCTTGAAAGGCGAGCGAGAGCGTCCTTCCGGGTGCATTGCACTGAGTCGAGTGCTCGCTCGGGACTTTGCTCTCGCGGCCAAGGCAAGAGGGCGTGCTTGCCCGCAGAACCGAGAACACGCTGTTGGGCAGAGCTGCAACTGACCGCTGGAGTTCAGCTCTCGCCGGACGGCAGAAGGCGAAGAACGAAGCCGCTTGCGAGCGGCGCAGTGCAGCGAAGAGCTCTCCGAATTCGCCGCTAGCTCCACGGTCCTTCTCAGCTGCGAGTAGCAGCGCTCGCAGTACACAGAGCTTCGCAAGGCCCGAAGACCCGGAGGGAAGTATCGCACACGAAAATGTGCCAGGACAGAGACGTGTTCTACGTTGTCCCCTCTCGTCGTGCAGTTTGTGCCTCTGCTGCTTCTGCTGTTAGGAATCGCTCCTTGAAAGGCGAGCGAGAGCGTCCTTCCGGGTGCATTGCACTGAGTCGAGTGCTCGCTCGGGACTTTGCACTCGGGGCCAAGGCAAGAGGGCGTGCTTGCCCGCAGAACCGAGAACACGCTGTTGGGCAGAGCTGCAGCTGACCGCTGGAGTTCAGCTCTCGCCGGACGGCAGAAGGCGAAGAACGAAGCCGCTTGCGAGCGGCGCAGTGCAGCGAAGAGCTCTCCGAATTCGCCGCTAGCTCCACGGTCCTTCTCAGCTGCGAGTAGCTGCTCTCGCAGTACACAGAGCTTCGCAAGGCCCGAAGAGCCGGAGGGAAGTATCGCACACGCAAATGTGCCAGGACAGAGACGTGTTCTACGGTGTCCCCTCTCGTCGTGCAGTTTGTGCCTCTGCTGCTTCTGCTGTTAGGAATCGCTCCTTGAAAGGCGAGCGAGAGCGTCCTTCCGGGTGCATTGCACTGAGTCGAGTGCTCGCTCGGGACTTTGCTCTCGCGGCCAAGGCAAGAGGGCGTGCTTGCCCGCAGAACCGAGAACACGCTGTTGGGCAGAGCTGCAACTGACCGCTGGAGTTCAGCTCTCGCCGGACGGCAGAAGGCGAAGAACGAAGCCGCTTGCGAGCGGCGCAGTGCAGCGAAGAGCTCTCCGAATTCGCCGCTAGCTCCACGGTCCTTCTCAGCTGCGAGTAGCAGCGCTCGCAGTACACAGAGCTTCGCAAGGCCCGAAGAGCCGGAGGGAAGTATCGCACACGAAAATGTGCCAGGACAGAGACGTGTTCTACGTTGTCCCCTCTCGTCGTGCAGTTTGTGCCTCTGCTGCTTCTGCTGTTAGGAATCGCTCCTTGAAAGGCGAGCGAGAGCGTCCTTCCGGGTGCATTGCACTGAGTCGAGTGCTCGCTCGGGACTTTGCTCTCGGGGCCAAGGCAAGAGGGCGTGCTTGCCCGCAGAACCGAGAACACGCTGTTGGGCAGAGCTGCAACTGACCGCTGGAGTTCAGCTCTCGCCGGACGGCAGAAGGCGAAGAACGAAGGCGCTTGCGAGCGGCGCAGTGCAGCGAAGAGCTCTCCGAATTCGCCGCTAGCTCCACGGTCCTTCTCAGCTGCGAGTAGCAGCGCTCGCAGTACACAGAGCTTCGCAAGGCCCGAAGAGCCGGAGGGAAGTATCGCACACGCAAATGTGCCAGGACAGAGACGTGTTCTACGTTGTCCCCTCTCGTCGTGCAGTTTGTGCCTCTGCTGCTTCTGCTGTTAGGAATCGCTCCTTGAAAGGCGAGCGAGAGCGTCCTTCCGGGTGCATTGCACTGAGTCGAGTGCTCGCTCGGGACTTTGCTCTCGGGGCCAAGGCAAGAGGGCGTGCTTGCCCGCAGAACCGAGAACACGCTGTTGGGCAGAGCTGCAACTGACCGCTGGAGTTCAGCTCTCGCCGGACGGCAGAAGGCGAAGAACGAAGGCGCTTGCGAGCGGCGCAGTGCAGCGAAGAGCTCTCCGAATTCGCCGCTAGCTCCACGGTCCTTCTCAGCTGCGAGTAGCAGCGCTCGCAGTACACAGAGCTTCGCAAGGCCCGAAGAGCCGGAGGGAAGTATCGCACACGCAAATGTGCCAGGACAGAGACGTGTTCTACGTTGTCCCCTCTCGTCGTGCAGTTTGTGCCTCTGCTGCTTCTGCTGTTAGGAATCGCTCCTTGAAAGGCGAGCGAGAGCGTCCTTCCGGGTGCATTGCACTGAGTCGAGTGCTCGCTCGGGACTTTGCACTCGGGGCCAAGGCAAGAGGGCGTGCTTGCCCGCAGAACCGAGAACACGCTGTTGGGCAGAGCTGCAGCTGACCGCTGGAGTTCAGCTCTCGCCGGACGGCAGAAGGCGAAGAACGAAGCCGCTTGCGAGCGGCGCAGTGCAGCGAAGAGCTCTCCGAATTCGCCGCTAGCTCCACGGTCCTTCTCAGCTGCGAGTAGCAGCGCTCGCAGTACACAGAGCTTCGCAAGGCCCGAAGAGCCGGAGGGAAGTATCGCACACGCAAATGTGCCAGGACAGAGACGTGTTCTACGTTGTCCCCTCTCGTCGTGCAGTTTGTGCCTCTGCTGCTTCTGCTGTTAGGAATCGCTCCTTGAAAGGCGAGCGAGAGCGTCCTTCCGGGTGCATTGCACTGAGTCGAGTGCTCGCTCGGGACTTTGCACTCGGGGCCAAGGCAAGAGGGCGTGCTTGCCCGCAGAACCGAGAACACGCTGTTGGGCAGAGCTGCAGCTGACCGCTGGAGTTCAGCTCTCGCCGGACGGCAGAAGGCGAAGAACGAAAGCGCTTGCGAGCGGCGCAGTGCAGCGAAGAGCTCTCCGAATTCGCCGCTAGCTCCACGGTCCTTCTCAGCTGCGAGTAGCAGCGCTCGCAGTACACAGAGCTTCGCAAGGCCCGAAGAGCCGGAGGGAAGTATCGCACACGAAATGTGCCAGGACAGAGACGTGTTCTACGTTGTCCCCTCTCGTCGTGCAGTTTGTGCCTCTGCTGCTTCTGCTGTTAGGAATCGCTCCTTGAAAGGCGAGCGAGAGCGTCCTTCCGGGTGCATTGCACTGAGTCGAGTGCTCGCTCGGGACTTTGCTCTCGCGGCCAAGGCAAGAGGGCGTGCTTGCCCGCAGAACCGAGAACACGCTGTTGGGCAGAGCTGCAACTGACCGCTGGAGTTCAGCTCTCGCCGGACGGCAGAAGGCGAAGAACGAAGCCGCTTGCGAGCGGCGCAGTGCAGCGAAGAGCTCTCCGAATTCGCCGCTAGCTCCACGGTCCTTCTCAGCTGCGAGTAGCAGCGCTCGCAGTACACAGAGCTTCGCAAGGCCCGAAGAGCCGGAGGGAAGTATCGCACACGAAAATGTGCCAGGACAGAGACGTGTTCTACGTTGTCCCCTCTCGTCGTGCAGTTTGTGCCTCTGCTGCTTCTGCTGTTAGGAATCGCTCCTTGAAAGGCGAGCGAGAGCGTCCTTCCGGGTGCATTGCACTGAGTCGAGTGCTCGCTCGGGACTTTGCTCTCGCGGCCAAGGCAAGAGGGCGTGCTTGCCCGCAGAACCGAGAACACGCTGTTGGGCAGAGCTGCAACTGACCGCTGGAGTTCAGCTCTCGCCGGACGGCAGAAGGCGAAGAACGAAGCCGCTTGCGAGCGGCGCAGTGCAGCGAAGAGCTCTCCGAATTCGCCGCTAGCTCCACGGTCCTTCTCAGCTGCGAGTAGCAGCGCTCGCAGTACACAGAGCTTCGCAAGGCCCGAAGACCCGGAGGGAAGTATCGCACACGAAAATGTGCCAGGACAGAGACGTGTTCTACGTTGTCCCCTCTCGTCGTGCAGTTTGTGCCTCTGCTGCTTCTGCTGTTAGGAATCGCTCCTTGAAAGGCGAGCGAGAGCGTCCTTCCGGGTGCATTGCACTGAGTCGAGTGCTCGCTCGGGACTTTGCACTCGGGGCCAAGGCAAGAGGGCGTGCTTGCCCGCAGAACCGAGAACACGCTGTTGGGCAGAGCTGCAGCTGACCGCTGGAGTTCAGCTCTCGCCGGACGGCAGAAGGCGAAGAACGAAGCCGCTTGCGAGCGGCGCAGTGCAGCGAAGAGCTCTCCGAATTCGCCGCTAGCTCCACGGTCCTTCTCAGCTGCGAGTAGCTGCTCTCGCAGTACACAGAGCTTCGCAAGGCCCGAAGAGCCGGAGGGAAGTATCGCACACGCAAATGTGCCAGGACAGAGACGTGTTCTACGGTGTCCCCTCTCGTCGTGCAGTTTGTGCCTCTGCTGCTTCTGCTGTTAGGAATCGCTCCTTGAAAGGCGAGCGAGAGCGTCCTTCCGGGTGCATTGCACTGAGTCGAGTGCTCGCTCGGGACTTTGCTCTCGCGGCCAAGGCAAGAGGGCGTGCTTGCCCGCAGAACCGAGAACACGCTGTTGGGCAGAGCTGCAACTGACCGCTGGAGTTCAGCTCTCGCCGGACGGCAGAAGGCGAAGAACGAAGCCGCTTGCGAGCGGCGCAGTGCAGCGAAGAGCTCTCCGAATTCGCCGCTAGCTCCACGGTCCTTCTCAGCTGCGAGTAGCAGCGCTCGCAGTACACAGAGCTTCGCAAGGCCCGAAGAGCCGGAGGGAAGTATCGCACACGAAAATGTGCCAGGACAGAGACGTGTTCTACGTTGTCCCCTCTCGTCGTGCAGTTTGTGCCTCTGCTGCTTCTGCTGTTAGGAATCGCTCCTTGAAAGGCGAGCGAGAGCGTCCTTCCGGGTGCATTGCACTGAGTCGAGTGCTCGCTCGGGACTTTGCTCTCGGGGCCAAGGCAAGAGGGCGTGCTTGCCCGCAGAACCGAGAACACGCTGTTGGGCAGAGCTGCAACTGACCGCTGGAGTTCAGCTCTCGCCGGACGGCAGAAGGCGAAGAACGAAGGCGCTTGCGAGCGGCGCAGTGCAGCGAAGAGCTCTCCGAATTCGCCGCTAGCTCCACGGTCCTTCTCAGCTGCGAGTAGCAGCGCTCGCAGTACACAGAGCTTCGCAAGGCCCGAAGAGCCGGAGGGAAGTATCGCACACGCAAATGTGCCAGGACAGAGACGTGTTCTACGTTGTCCCCTCTCGTCGTGCAGTTTGTGCCTCTGCTGCTTCTGCTGTTAGGAATCGCTCCTTGAAAGGCGAGCGAGAGCGTCCTTCCGGGTGCATTGCACTGAGTCGAGTGCTCGCTCGGGACTTTGCTCTCGGGGCCAAGGCAAGAGGGCGTGCTTGCCCGCAGAACCGAGAACACGCTGTTGGGCAGAGCTGCAACTGACCGCTGGAGTTCAGCTCTCGCCGGACGGCAGAAGGCGAATAAGGCGAAGAACGAAGGCGCTTGCGAGCGGCGCAGTGCAGCGAAGAGCTCTCCGAATTCGCCGCTAGCTCCACGGTCCTTCTCAGCTGCGAGTAGCAGCGCTCGCAGTACACAGAGCTTCGCAAGGCCCGAAGAGCCGAGGAAGTATCGCACACGCAAATGTGCCAGGACAGAGACGTGTTCTACGTTGTCCCCTCTCGTCGTGCAGTTTGTGCCTCTGCTGCTTCTGCTGTTAGGAATCGCTCCTTGAAAGGCGAGCGAGAGCGTCCTTCCGGGTGCATTGCACTGAGTCGAGTGCTCGCTCGGGACTTTGCACTCGGGCCAAGGCAAGAGGGCGTGCTTGCCCGCAGAACCGAGAACACGCTGTTGGGCAGAGCTGCAGCTGACCGCTGGAGTTCAGCTCTCGCCGGACGAGAAGGCGAAGAACGAAGCCGCTTGCGAGCGGCGCAGTGCAGCGAAGAGCTCTCCGAATTCGCCGCTAGCTCCACGGTCCTTCTCAGCTGCGAGTAGCAGCGCTCGCAGTACACAGAGCTTCGCAAGGCCCGAAGAGCCGGAGGAAGTATCGCACACGCAAATGTGCCAGGACAGAGACGTGTTCTACGTTGTCCCCTCTCGTCGTGCAGTTTGTGCCTCTGCTGCTTCTGCTGTTAGGAATCGCTCCTTGAAAGGCGAGCGAGAGCGTCCTTCCGGGTGCATTGCACTGAGTCGAGTGCTCGCTCGGGACTTTGCACTCGGGGCCAAGGCAAGAGGGCGTGCTTGCCCGCAGAACCGAGAACACGCTGTTGGGCAGAGCTGCAGCTGACCGCTGGAGTTCAGCTCTCGCCGGACGGCAGAAGGCGAAGAACGAAGCGCTTGCGAGCGGCGCAGTGCAGCGAAGAGCTCTCCGAATTCGCCGCTAGCTCCACGGTCCTTCTCAGCTGCGAGTAGCAGCGCTCGCAGTACACAGAGCTTCGCAAGGCCCGAAGAGCCGGAGGGAAGTATCGCACACGAAAATGTGCCAGGACAGAGACGTGTTCTACGTTGTCCCCTCTCGTCGTGCAGTTTGTGCCTCTGCTGCTTCTGCTGTTAGGAATCGCTCCTTGAAAGGCGAGCGAGAGCGTCCTTCCGGGTGCATTGCACTGAGTCGAGTGCTCGCTCGGGACTTTGCTCTCGCGGCCAAGGCAAGAGGGCGTGCTTGCCCGCAGAACCGAGAACACGCTGTTGGCAGAGCTGCAGCTGACCGCTGGAGTTCAGCTCTCGCCGGACGGCAGAAGGCGAAGAACGAAGCCGCTTGCGAGCGGCGCAGTGCAGCGAAGAGCTCTCCGAATTCGCCGCTAGCTCCACGGTCCTTCTCAGCTGCGAGTAGCAGCGCTCGCAGTACACAGAGCTTCGCAAGGCCCGAAGAGCCGGAGGGAAGTATCGCACACGAAAATGTGCCAGGACAGAGACGTGTTCTACGTTGTCCCCTCTCGTCGTGCAGTTTGTGCCTCTGCTGCTTCTGCTGTTAGGAATCGCTCCTTGAAAGGCGAGCGAGAGCGTCCTTCCGGGTGCATTGCACTGAGTCGAGTGCTCGCTCGGGACTTTGCTCTCGCGGCCAAGGCAAGAGGGCGTGCTTGCCCGCAGAACCGAGAACACGCTGTTGGGCAGAGCTGCAACTGACCGCTGGAGTTCAGCTCTCGCCGGACGGCAGAAGGCGAAGAACGAAGCCGCTTGCGAGCGGCGCAGTGCAGCGAAGAGCTCTCCGAATTCGCCGCTAGCTCCACGGTCCTTCTCAGCTGCGAGTAGCAGCGCTCGCAGTACACAGAGCTTCGCAAGGCCCGAAGAGCCGGAGGGAAGTATCGCACACGAAAATGTGCCAGGACAGAGACGTGTTCTACGTTGTCCCTCTCGTCGTGCAGTTTGTGCCTCTGCTGCTTCTGCTGTTAGGAATCGCTCCTTGAAAGGCGAGCGAGAGCGTCCTTCCGGGTGCATTGCACTGAGTCGAGTGCTCGCTCGGGACTTTGCTCTCGGGCCAAGGCAAGAGGGCGTGCTTGCCCGCAGAACCGAGAACACGCTGTTGGGCAGAGCTGCAACTGACCGCTGGAGTTCAGCTCTCGCCGGACGGCAGAAGGCGAAGAACGAAGCCGCTTGCGAGCGGCGCAGTGCAGCGAAGAGCTCTCCGAATTCGCCGCTAGCTCCACGGTCCTTCTCAGCTGCGAGTAGCAGCGCTCGCAGTACACAGAGCTTCGCAAGGCCCGAAGAGCCGGAGGGAAGTATCGCACACGAAAATGTGCCAGGACAGAGACGTGTTCTACGTTGTCCCTTCTCGTCGTGCAGTTTGTGCCTCTGCTGCTTCTGCTGTTAGGAATCGCTCCTTGAAAGGCGAGCGAGAGCGTCCTTCCGGGTGCATTGCACTGAGTCGAGTGCTCGCTCGGGACTTTGCTCTCGCGGCCAAGGCAAGAGGGCGTGCTTGCCCGCAGAACCGAGAACACGCTGTTGGGCAGAGCTGCAACTGACCGCTGGAGTTCAGCTCTCGCCGGACGGCAGAAGGCGAAGAACGAAGCCGCTTGCGAGCGGCGCAGTGCAGCGAAGAGCTCTCCGAATTCGCCGCTAGCTCCACGGTCCTTCTCAGCTGCGAGTAGCAGCGCTCGCAGTACACAGAGCTTCGCAAGGCCCGAAGAGCCGGAGGGAAGTATCGCACACGAAAATGTGCCAGGACAGAGATACGTGTTCTACGTTGTCCCTTCTCGTCGTGCAGTTTGTGCCTCTGCTGCTTCTGCTGTTAGGAATCGCTCCTTGAAAGGCGAGCGAGAGCGTCCTTCCGGGTGCATTGCACTGAGTCGAGTGCTCGCTCGGGACTTTGCTCTCGCGGCCAAGGCAAGAGGGCGTGCTTGCCCGCAGAACCGAGAACACGCTGTTGGGCAGAGCTGCAACTGACCGCTGGAGTTCAGCTCTCGCCGGACGGCAGAAGGCGAAGAACGAAGCCGCTTGCGAGCGGCGCAGTGCAGCGAAGAGCTCTCCGAATTCGCCGCTAGCTCCACGGTCCTTCTCAGCTGCGAGTAGCAGCGCTCGCAGTACACAGAGCTTCGCAAGGCCCGAAGAGCCGGAGGGAAGTATCGCACACGAAAATGTGCCAGGACAGAGACGTGTTCTACGTTGTCCCTTCTCGTCGTGCAGTTTGTGCCTCTGCTGCTTCTGCTGTTAGGAATCGCTCCTTGAAAGGCGAGCGAGAGCGTCCTTCCGGGTGCATTGCACTGAGTCGAGTGCTCGCTCGGGACTTTGCTCTCGGGGCCAAGGCAAGAGGGCGTGCTTGCCCGCAGAACCGAGAACACGCTGTTGGGCAGAGCTGCAACTGACCGCTGGAGTTCAGCTCTCGCCGGACGGCAGAAGGCGAAGAACGAAGCCGCTTGCGAGCGGCGCAGTGCAGCGAAGAGCTCTCCGAATTCGCCGCTAGCTCCACGGTCCTTCTCAGCTGCGAGTAGCAGCGCTCGCAGTACACAGAGCTTCGCAAGGCCCGAAGAGCCGGAGGGAAGTATCGCACACGAAAATGTGCCAGGACAGAGACGTGTTCTACGTTGTCCCTTCTCGTCGTGCAGTTTGTGCCTCTGCTGCTTCTGCTGTTAGGAATCGCTCCTTGAAAGGCGAGCGAGAGCGTCCTTCCGGGTGCATTGCACTGAGTCGAGTGCTCGCTCGGGACTTTGCTCTCGGGGCCAAGGCAAGAGGGCGTGCTTGCCCGCAGAACCGAGAACACGCTGTTGGGCAGAGCTGCAACTGACCGCTGGAGTTCAGCTCTCGCCGGACGGCAGAAGGCGAAGAACGAAGCCGCTTGCGAGCGGCGCAGTGCAGCGAAGAGCTCTCCGAATTCGCCGCTAGCTCCACGGTCCTTCTCAGCTGCGAGTAGCAGCGCTCGCAGTACACAGAGCTTCGCAAGGCCCGAAGAGCCGGAGGGAAGTATCGCACACGCAAATGTGCCAGGACAGAGACGTGTTCTACGTTGTCCCCTTCTCGTCGTGCAGTTTGTGCCTCTGCTGCTTCTGCTGTTAGGAATCGCTCCTTGAAAGGCGAGCGAGAGCGTCCTTCCGGGTGCATTGCACTGAGTCGAGTGCTCGCTCGGGACTTTGCTCTCGCGGCCAAGGCAAGAGGGCGTGCTTGCCCGCAGAACCGAGAACACGCTGTTGGGCAGAGCTGCAACTGACCGCTGGAGTTCAGCTCTCGCCGGACGGCAGAAGGCGAAGAACGAAGCCGCTTGCGAGCGGCGCAGTGCAGCGAAGAGCTCTCCGAATTCGCCGCTAGCTCCACGGTCCTTCTCAGCTGCGAGTAGCAGCGCTCGCAGTACACAGAGCTTCGCAAGGCCCGAAGAGCCGGAGGGAAGTATCGCACACGAAAATGTGCCAGGACAGAGACGTGTTCTACGTTGTCCCTTCTCGTCGTGCAGTTTGTGCCTCTGCTGCTTCTGCTGTTAGGAATCGCTCCTTGAAAGGCGAGCGAGAGCGTCCTTCGGGTGCATTGCACTGAGTCGAGTGCTCGCTCGGGACTTTGCTCTCGGGGCCAAGGCAAGAGGGCGTGCTTGCCCGCAGAACCGAGAACACGCTGTTGGGCAGAGCTGCAACTGACCGCTGGAGTTCAGCTCTCGCCGGACGGCAGAAGGCGAAGAACGAAGCCGCTTGCGAGCGGCGCAGTGCAGCGAAGAGCTCTCCGAATTCGCCGCTAGCTCCACGGTCCTTCTCAGCTGCGAGTAGCAGCGCTCGCAGTACACAGAGCTTCGCAAGGCCCGAAGAGCCGGAGGGAAGTATCGCACACGAAAATGTGCCAGGACAGAGACGTGTTCTACGTTGTCCCTTCTCTGTGCAGTTTGTGCCTCTGCTGCTTCTGCTGTTAGGAATCGCTCCTTGAAAGGCGAGCGAGAGCGTCCTTCCGGGTGCATTGCACTGAGTCGAGTGCTCGCTCGGGACTTTGCTCTCGGGGCCAAGGCAAGAGGGCGTGCTTGCCCGCAGAACCGAGAACACGCTGTTGGGCAGAGCTGCAACTGACCGCTGGAGTTCAGCTCTCGCCGGACGGCAGAAGGCGAAAGAACGAAGCCGCTTGCGAGCGGCGCAGTGCAGCGAAGAGCTCTCCGAATTCGCCGCTAGCTCCACGGTCCCTTCTCAGCTGCGAGTAGCAGCGCTCGCAGTACACAGAGCTTCGCAAGGCCCGAAGAGCCGGAGGGAAGTATCGCACACGAAAATGTGCCAGGACAGAGACGTGTTCTACGTTGTCCCCTCTCGTCGTGCAGTTTGTGCCTCTGCTGCTTCTGCTGTTAGGAATCGCTCCTTGAAAGGCGAGCGAGAGCGTCCTTCCGGGTGCATTGCACTGAGTCGAGTGCTCGCTCGGGACTTTGCTCTCGCGGCCAAGGCAAGAGGGCGTGCTTGCCCGCAGAACCGAGAACACGCTGTTGGGCAGAGCTGCAACTGACCGCTGGAGTTCAGCTCTCGCCGGACGGCAGAAGGCGAAGAACGAAGCCGCTTGCGAGCGGCGCAGTGCAGCGAAGAGCTCTCCGAATTCGCCGCTAGCTCCACGGTCCTTCTCAGCTGCGAGTAGCAGCGCTCGCAGTACACAGAGCTTCGCAAGGCCCGAAGAGCCGGAGGGAAGTATCGCACACGAAAATGTGCCAGGACAGAGACGTGTTCTACGTTGTCCCCTCTCGTCGTGCAGTTTGTGCCTCTGCTGCTTCTGCTGTTAGGAATCGCTCCTTGAAAGGCGAGCGAGAGCGTCCTTCCGGGTGCATTGCACTGAGTCGAGTGCTCGCTCGGGACTTTGCTCTCGCGGCCAAGGCAAGAGGGCGTGCTTGCCCGCAGAACCGAGAACACGCTGTTGGGCAGAGCTGCAACTGACCGCTGGAGTTCAGCTCTCGCCGGACGGCAGAAGGCGAAGAACGAAGCCGCTTGCGAGCGGCGCAGTGCAGCGAAGAGCTCTCCGAATTCGCCGCTAGCTCCACGGTCCTTCTCAGCTGCGAGTAGCAGCGCTCGCAGTACACAGAGCTTCGCAAGGCCCGAAGAGCCGGAGGGAAGTATCGCACACGAAAATGTGCCAGGACAGAGACGTGTTCTACGTTGTCCCTTCTCGTCGTGCAGTTTGTGCCTCTGCTGCTTCTGCTGTTAGGAATCGCTCCTTGAAAGGCGAGCGAGAGCGTCCTTCCGGGTGCATTGCACTGAGTCGAGTGCTCGCTCGGGACTTTGCTC
Source organism: Sturnus vulgaris (assembly GCF_052056855.1). Classification (NCBI taxonomy): domain Eukaryota; kingdom Metazoa; phylum Chordata; class Aves; order Passeriformes; family Sturnidae; genus Sturnus; species Sturnus vulgaris. The sequence goes on from NW_028276127.1 coordinate 12,132, forward strand.
TCGCGGCCAAGGCAAGAGGGCGTGCTTGCCCGCAGAACCGAGAACACGCTGTTGGGCAGAGCTGCAACTGACCGCTGGAGTTCAGCTCTCGCCGGACGGCAGAAGGCGAAGAACGAAGCCGCTTGCGAGCGGCGCAGTGCAGCGAAGAGCTCTCCGAATTCGCCGCTAGCTCCACGGTCCTTCTCAGCTGCGAGTAGCAGCGCTCGCAGTACACAGAGCTTCGCAAGGCCCGAAGAGCCGGAGGGAAGTATCGCACACGCAAATGTGCCAGGACAGAGACGTGTTCTACGTTGTCCCCTCTCGTCGTGCAGTTTGTGCCTCTGCTGCTTCTGCTGTTAGGAATCGCTCCTTGAAAGGCGAGCGAGAGCGTCCTTCCGGGTGCATTGCACTGAGTCGAGTGCTCGCTCGGGACTTTGCACTCGGGGCCAAGGCAAGAGGGCGTGCTTGCCCGCAGAACCGAGAACACGCTGTTGGGCAGAGCTGCAGCTGACCGCTGGAGTTCAGCTCTCGCCGGACGGCAGAAGGCGAAGAACGAAGCCGCTTGCGAGCGGCGCAGTGCAGCGAAGAGCTCTCCGAATTCGCCGCTAGCTCCACGGTCCTTCTCAGCTGCGAGTAGCAGCGCTCGCAGTACACAGAGCTTCGCAAGGCCCGAAGAGCCGGAGGGAAGTATCGCACACGAAAATGTGCCAGGACAGAGACGTGTTCTACGTTGTCCCCTCTCGTCGTGCAGTTTGTGCCTCTGCTGCTTCTGCTGTTAGGAATCGCTCCTTGAAAGGCGAGCGAGAGCGTCCTTCCGGGTGCATTGCACTGAGTCGAGTGCTCGCTCGGGACTTTGCACTCGGGGCCAAGGCAAGAGGGCGTGCTTGCCCGCAGAACCGAGAACACGCTGTTAGGCAGAGCTGCAGCTGACCGCTGGAGTTCAGCTCTCGCCGGACGGCAGAAGGCGAAGAACGAAGCCGCTTGCGAGCGGCGCAGTGCAGCGAAGAGCTCTCCGAATTCGCCGCTAGCTCCACGGTCCTTCTCAGCTGCGAGTAGCAGCGCTCGCAGTACACAGAGCTTCGCAAGGCCCGAAGAGCCGGAGGGAAGTATCGCACACGAAAATGTGCCAGGACAGAGACGTGTTCTACGTTGTCCCCTCTCGTCGTGCAGTTTGTGCCTCTGCTGCTTCTGCTGTTAGGAATCGCTCCTTGAAAGGCGAGCGAGAGCGTCCTTCCGGGTGCATTGCACTGAGTCGAGTGCTCGCTCGGGACTTTGCTCTCGCGGCCAAGGCAAGAGGGCGTGCTTGCCCGCAGAACCGAGAACACGCTGTTGGGCAGAGCTGCAACTGACCGCTGGAGTTCAGCTCTCGCCGGACGGCAGAAGGCGAAGAACGAAGCCGCTTGCGAGCGGCGCAGTGCAGCGAAGAGCTCTCCGAATTCGCCGCTAGCTCCACGGTCCTTCTCAGCTGCGAGTAGCAGCGCTCGCAGTACACAGAGCTTCGCAAGGCCCGAAGAGCCGGAGGGAAGTATCGCACACGAAAATGTGCCAGGACAGAGACGTGTTCTACGTTGTCCCCTCTCGTCGTGCAGTTTGTGCCTCTGCTGCTTCTGCTGTTAGGAATCGCTCCTTGAAAGGCGAGCGAGAGCGTCCTTCCGGGTGCATTGCACTGAGTCGAGTGCTCGCTCGGGACTTTGCTCTCGCGGCCAAGGCAAGAGGGCGTGCTTGCCCGCAGAACCGAGAACACGCTGTTGGGCAGAGCTGCAACTGACCGCTGGAGTTCAGCTCTCGCCGGACGGCAGAAGGCGAAGAACGAAGCCGCTTGCGAGCGGCGCAGTGCAGCGAAGAGCTCTCCGAATTCGCCGCTAGCTCCACGGTCCTTCTCAGCTGCGAGTAGCAGCGCTCGCAGTACACAGAGCTTCGCAAGGCCCGAAGAGCCGGAGGGAAGTATCGCACACGAAAATGTGCCAGGACAGAGACGTGTTCTACGTTGTCCCTTCTCGTCGTGCAGTTTGTGCCTCTGCTGCTTCTGCTGTTAGGAATCGCTCCTTGAAAGGCGAGCGAGAGCGTCCTTCCGGGTGCATTGCACTGAGTCGAGTGCTCGCTCGGGACTTTGCTCTCGGGGCCAAGGCAAGAGGGCGTGCTTGCCCGCAGAACCGAGAACACGCTGTTGGGCAGAGCTGCAACTGACCGCTGGAGTTCAGCTCTCGCCGGACGGCAGAAGGCGAAGAACGAAGGCGCTTGCGAGCGGCGCAGTGCAGCGAAGAGCTCTCCGAATTCGCCGCTAGCTCCACGGTCCTTCTCAGCTGCGAGTAGCAGCGCTCGCAGTACACAGAGCTTCGCAAGGCCCGAAGAGCCGGAGGGAAGTATCGCACACGAAAATGTGCCAGGACAGAGACGTGTTCTACGTTGTCCCTTCTCGTCGTGCAGTTTGTGCCTCTGCTGCTTCTGCTGTTAGGAATCGCTCCTTGAAAGGCGAGCGAGAGCGTCCTTCCGGGTGCATTGCACTGAGTCGAGTGCTCGCTCGGGACTTTGCTCTCGGGGCCAAGGCAAGAGGGCGTGCTTGCCCGCAGAACCGAGAACACGCTGTTGGGCAGAGCTGCAACTGACCGCTGGAGTTCAGCTCTCGCCGGACGGCAGAAGGCGAAGAACGAAGCCGCTTGCGAGCGGCGCAGTGCAGCGAAGAGCTCTCCGAATTCGCCGCTAGCTCCACGGTCCTTCTCAGCTGCGAGTAGCAGCGCTCGCAGTACACAGAGCTTCGCAAGGCCCGAAGAGCCGGAGGAAAGTATCGCACACGAAAATGTGCCAGGACAGAGACGTGTTCTACGTTGTCCCTTCTCGTCGTGCAGTTTGTGCCTCTGCTGCTTCTGCTGTTAGGAATCGCTCCTTGAAAGGCGAGCGAGAGCGTCCTTCCGGGTGCATTGCACTGAGTCGAGTGCTCGCTCGGGACTTTGCTCTCGCGGCCAAGGCAAGAGGGCGTGCTTGCCCGCAGAACCGAGAACACGCTGTTGGGCAGAGCTGCAACTGACCGCTGGAGTTCAGCTCTCGCCGGACGGCAGAAGGCGAAGAACGAAGCCGCTTGCGAGCGGCGCAGTGCAGCGAAGAGCTCTCCGAATTCGCCGCTAGCTCCACGGTCCTTCTCAGCTGCGAGTAGCAGCGCTCGCAGTACACAGAGCTTCGCAAGGCCCGAAGAGCCGGAGGGAAGTATCGCACACGAAAATGTGCCAGGACAGAGACGTGTTCTACGTTGTCCCCTCTCGTCGTGCAGTTTGTGCCTCTGCTGCTTCTGCTGTTAGGAATCGCTCCTTGAAAGGCGAGCGAGAGCGTCCTTCCGGGTGCATTGCACTGAGTCGAGTGCTCGCTCGGGACTTTGCTCTCGCGGCCAAGGCAAGAGGGCGTGCTTGCCCGCAGAACCGAGAACACGCTGTTGGGCAGAGCTGCAACTGACCGCGGGAGTTCAGCTCTCGCCGGACGGCAGAAGGCGAAGAACGAAGCCGCTTGCGAGCGGCGCAGTGCAGCGAAGAGCTCTCCGAATTCGCCGCTAGCTCCACGGTCCTTCTCAGCTGCGAGTAGCAGCGCTCGCAGTACACAGAGCTTCGCAAGGCCCGAAGAGCCGGAGGGAAGTATCGCACACGCAAATGTGCCAGGACAGAGACGTGTTCTACGGTGTCCCCTCTCGTCGTGCAGTTTGTGCCTCTGCTGCTTCTGCTGTTAGGAATCGCTCCTTGAAAGGCGAGCGAGAGCGTCCTTCCGGGTGCATTGCACTGAGTCGAGTGCTCGCTCGGGACTTTGCTCTCGGGGCCAAGGCAAGAGGGCGTGCTTGCCCGCAGAACCGAGAACACGCTGTTGGGCAGAGCTGCAACTGACCGCTGGAGTTCAGCTCTCGCCGGACGGCAGAAGGCGAAGAACGAAGGCGCTTGCGAGCGGCGCAGTGCAGCGAAGAGCTCTCCGAATTCGCCGCTAGCTCCACGGTCCTTCTCAGCTGCGAGTAGCTGCTCTCGCAGTACACAGAGCTTCGCAAGGCCCGAAGAGCCGGAGGGAAGTATCGCACACGCAAATGTGCCAGGACAGAGACGTGTTCTACGGTGTCCCCTCTCGTCGTGCAGTTTGTGCCTCTGCTGCTTCTGCTGTTAGGAATCGCTCCTTGAAAGGCGAGCGAGAGCGTCCTTCCGGGTGCATTGCACTGAGTCGAGTGCTCGCTCGGGACTTTGCTCTCGGGGCCAAGGCAAGAGGGCGTGCTTGCCCGCAGAACCGAGAACACGCTGTTGGGCAGAGCTGCAACTGACCGCTGGAGTTCAGCTCTCGCCGGACGGCAGAAGGCGAAGAACGAAGCCGCTTGCGAGCGGCGCAGTGCAGCGAAGAGCTCTCCGAATTCGCCGCTAGCTCCACGGTCCTTCTCAGCTGCGAGTAGCTGCTCTCGCAGTACACAGAGCTTCGCAAGGCCCGAAGACCCGGAGGGAAGTATCGCACACGCAAATGTGCCAGGACAGAGACGTGTTCTACGTTGTCCCTTCTCGTCGTGCAGTTTGTGCCTCTGCTGCTTCTGCTGTTAGGAATCGCTCCTTGAAAGGCGAGCGAGAGCGTCCTTCCGGGTGCATTGCACTGAGTCGAGTGCTCGCTCGGGACTTTGCTCTCGCGGCCAAGGCAAGAGGGCGTGCTTGCCCGCAGAACCGAGAACACGCTGTTGGGCAGAGCTGCAACTGACCGCTGGAGTTCAGCTCTCGCCGGACGGCAGAAGGCGAAGAACGAAGCCGCTTGCGAGCGGCGCAGTGCAGCGAAGAGCTCTCCGAATTCGCCGCTAGCTCCACGGTCCTTCTCAGCTGCGAGTAGCAGCGCTCGCAGTACACAGAGCTTCGCAAGGCCCGAAGAGCCGGAGGGAAGTATCGCACACGAAAATGTGCCAGGACAGAGACGTGTTCTACGGTGTCCCCTCTCGTCGTGCAGTTTGTGCCTCTGCTGCTTCTGCTGTTAGGAATCGCTCCTTGAAAGGCGAGCGAGAGCGTCCTTCCGGGTGCATTGCACTGAGTCGAGTGCTCGCTCGGGACTTTGCTCTCGCGGCCAAGGCAAGAGGGCGTGCTTGCCCGCAGAACCGAGAACACGCTGTTGGGCAGAGCTGCAACTGACCGCTGGAGTTCAGCTCTCGCCGGACGGCAGAAGGCGAAGAACGAAGCCGCTTGCGAGCGGCGCAGTGCAGCGAAGAGCTCTCCGAATTCGCCGCTAGCTCCACGGTCCTTCTCAGCTGCGAGTAGCAGCGCTCGCAGTACACAGAGCTTCGCAAGGCCCGAAGAGCCGGAGGGAAGTATCGCACACGAAAATGTGCCAGGACAGAGACGTGTTCTACGTTGTCCCCTCTCGTCGTGCAGTTTGTGCCTCTGCTGCTTCTGCTGTTAGGAATCGCTCCTTGAAAGGCGAGCGAGAGCGTCCTTCCGGGTGCATTGCACTGAGTCGAGTGCTCGCTCGGGACTTTGCTCTCGCGGCCAAGGCAAGAGGGCGTGCTTGCCCGCAGAACCGAGAACACGCTGTTGGGCAGAGCTGCAACTGACCGCTGGAGTTCAGCTCTCGCCGGACGGCAGAAGGCGAAGAACGAAGCCGCTTGCGAGCGGCGCAGTGCAGCGAAGAGCTCTCCGAATTCGCCGCTAGCTCCACGGTCCTTCTCAGCTGCGAGTAGCAGCGCTCGCAGTACACAGAGCTTCGCAAGGCCCGAAGAGCCGGAGGGAAGTATCGCACACGAAAATGTGCCAGGACAGAGACGTGTTCTACGTTGTCCCCTCTCGTCGTGCAGTTTGTGCCTCTGCTGCTTCTGCTGTTAGGAATCGCTCCTTGAAAGGCGAGCGAGAGCGTCCTTCCGGGTGCATTGCACTGAGTCGAGTGCTCGCTCGGGACTTTGCTCTCGGGGCCAAGGCAAGAGGGCGTGCTTCCCCCAGAACCGAGAACACGCTGTTGGGCAGAGCTGCAACTGACCGCGGGAGTTCAGCTCTCGCCGGACGGCAGAAGGCGAAGAACGAAGGCGCTTGCGAGCGGCGCAGTGCAGCGAAGAGCTCTCCGAATTCGCCGCTAGCTCCACGGTCCTTCTCAGCTGCGAGTAGCAGCGCTCGCAGTACACAGAGCTTCGCAAGGCCCGAAGAGCCGGAGGGAAGTATCGCACACGCAAATGTGCCAGGACAGAGACGTGTTCTACGTTGTCCCCTCTCGTCGTGCAGTTTGTGCCTCTGCTGCTTCTGCTGTTAGGAATCGCTCCTTGAAAGGCGAGCGAGAGCGTCCTTCCGGGTGCATTGCACTGAGTCGAGTGCTCGCTCGGGACTTTGCTCTCGCGGCCAAGGCAAGAGGGCGTGCTTGCCCGCAGAACCGAGAACACGCTGTTGGGCAGAGCTGCAACTGACCGCTGGAGTTCAGCTCTCGCCGGACGGCAGAAGGCGAAGAACGAAGCCGCTTGCGAGCGGCGCAGTGCAGCGAAGAGCTCTCCGAATTCGCCGCTAGCTCCACGGTCCTTCTCAGCTGCGAGTAGCAGCGCTCGCAGTACACAGAGCTTCGCAAGGCCCGAAGACCCGGAGGGAAGTATCGCACACGAAAATGTGCCAGGACAGAGACGTGTTCTACGTTGTCCCCTCTCGTCGTGCAGTTTGTGCCTCTGCTGCTTCTGCTGTTAGGAATCGCTCCTTGAAAGGCGAGCGAGAGCGTCCTTCCGGGTGCATTGCACTGAGTCGAGTGCTCGCTCGGGACTTTGCTCTCGGGGCCAAGGCAAGAGGGCGTGCTTCCCCCAGAACCGAGAACACGCTGTTGGGCAGAGCTGCAACTGACCGCGGGAGTTCAGCTCTCGCCGGACGGCAGAAGGCGAAGAACGAAGGCGCTTGCGAGCGGCGCAGTGCAGCGAAGAGCTCTCCGAATTCGCCGCTAGCTCCACGGTCCTTCTCAGCTGCGAGTAGCAGCGCTCGCAGTACACAGAGCTTCGCAAGGCCCGAAGAGCCGGAGGGAAGTATCGCACACGCAAATGTGCCAGGACAGAGACGTGTTCTACGTTGTCCCCTCTCGTCGTGCAGTTTGTGCCTCTGCTGCTTCTGCTGTTAGGAATCGCTCCTTGAAAGGCGAGCGAGAGCGTCCTTCCGGGTGCATTGCACTGAGTCGAGTGCTCGCTCGGGACTTTGCTCTCGGGGCCAAGGCAAGAGGGCGTGCTTCCCCCAGAACCGAGAACACGCTGTTGGGCAGAGCTGCAACTGACCGCTGGAGTTCAGCTCTCGCCGGACGGCAGAAGGCGAAGAACGAAGCCGCTTGCGAGCGGCGCAGTGCAGCGAAGAGCTCTCCGAATTCGCCGCTAGCTCCACGGTCCTTCTCAGCTGCGAGTAGCAGCGCTCGCAGTACACAGAGCTTCGCAAGGCCCGAAGACCCGGAGGGAAGTATCGCACACGCAAATGTGCCAGGACAGAGACGTGTTCTACGGTGTCCCCTCTCGTCGTGCAGTTTGTGCCTCTGCTGCTTCTGCTGTTAGGAATCGCTCCTTGAAAGGCGAGCGAGAGCGTCCTTCCGGGTGCATTGCACTGAGTCGAGTGCTCGCTCGGGACTTTGCTCTCGGGGCCAAGGCAAGAGGGCGTGCTTGCCCGCAGAACCGAGAACACGCTGTTGGGCAGAGCTGCAACTGACCGCTGGAGTTCAGCTCTCGCCGGACGGCAGAAGGCGAAGAACGAAGGCGCTTGCGAGCGGCGCAGTGCAGCGAAGAGCTCTCCGAATTCGCCGCTAGCTCCACGGTCCTTCTCAGCTGCGAGTAGCAGCGCTCGCAGTACACAGAGCTTCGCAAGGCCCGAAGAGCCGGAGGGAAGTATCGCACACGAAAATGTGCCAGGACAGAGACGTGTTCTACGTTGTCCCTTCTCGTCGTGCAGTTTGTGCCTCTGCTGCTTCTGCTGTTAGGAATCGCTCCTTGAAAGGCGAGCGAGAGCGTCCTTCCGGGTGCATTGCACTGAGTCGAGTGCTCGCTCGGGACTTTGCTCTCGGGGCCAAGGCAAGAGGGCGTGCTTGCCCGCAGAACCGAGAACACGCTGTTGGGCAGAGCTGCAACTGACCGCTGGAGTTCAGCTCTCGCCGGACGGCAGAAGGCGAAGAACGAAGGCGCTTGCGAGCGGCGCAGTGCAGCGAAGAGCTCTCCGAATTCGCCGCTAGCTCCACGGTCCTTCTCAGCTGCGAGTAGCAGCGCTCGCAGTACACAGAGCTTCGCAAGGCCCGAAGAGCCGGAGGGAAGTATCGCACACGAAAATGTGCCAGGACAGAGACGTGTTCTACGTTGTCCCTTCTCGTCGTGCAGTTTGTGCCTCTGCTGCTTCTGCTGTTAGGAATCGCTCCTTGAAAGGCGAGCGAGAGCGTCCTTCCGGGTGCATTGCACTGAGTCGAGTGCTCGCTCGGGACTTTGCTCTCGCGGCCAAGGCAAGAGGGCGTGCTTGCCCGCAGAACCGAGAACACGCTGTTGGGCAGAGCTGCAACTGACCGCTGGAGTTCAGCTCTCGCCGGACGGCAGAAGGCGAAGAACGAAGCCGCTTGCGAGCGGCGCAGTGCAGCGAAGAGCTCTCCGAATTCGCCGCTAGCTCCACGGTCCTTCTCAGCTGCGAGTAGCAGCGCTCGCAGTACACAGAGCTTCGCAAGGCCCGAAGAGCCGGAGGGAAGTATCGCACACGAAAATGTGCCAGGACAGAGACGTGTTCTACGTTGTCCCCTCTCGTCGTGCAGTTTGTGCCTCTGCTGCTTCTGCTGTTAGGAATCGCTCCTTGAAAGGCGAGCGAGAGCGTCCTTCCGGGTGCATTGCACTGAGTCGAGTGCTCGCTCGGGACTTTGCTCTCGCGGCCAAGGCAAGAGGGCGTGCTTGCCCGCAGAACCGAGAACACGCTGTTGGGCAGAGCTGCAACTGACCGCGGGAGTTCAGCTCTCGCCGGACGGCAGAAGGCGAAGAACGAAGCCGCTTGCGAGCGGCGCAGTGCAGCGAAGAGCTCTCCGAATTCGCCGCTAGCTCCACGGTCCTTCTCAGCTGCGAGTAGCAGCGCTCGCAGTACACAGAGCTTCGCAAGGCCCGAAGAGCCGGAGGGAAGTATCGCACACGCAAATGTGCCAGGACAGAGACGTGTTCTACGGTGTCCCCTCTCGTCGTGCAGTTTGTGCCTCTGCTGCTTCTGCTGTTAGGAATCGCTCCTTGAAAGGCGAGCGAGAGCGTCCTTCCGGGTGCATTGCACTGAGTCGAGTGCTCGCTCGGGACTTTGCTCTCGGGGCCAAGGCAAGAGGGCGTGCTTGCCCGCAGAACCGAGAACACGCTGTTGGGCAGAGCTGCAACTGACCGCTGGAGTTCAGCTCTCGCCGGACGGCAGAAGGCGAAGAACGAAGGCGCTTGCGAGCGGCGCAGTGCAGCGAAGAGCTCTCCGAATTCGCCGCTAGCTCCACGGTCCTTCTCAGCTGCGAGTAGCTGCTCTCGCAGTACACAGAGCTTCGCAAGGCCCGAAGAGCCGGAGGGAAGTATCGCACACGCAAATGTGCCAGGACAGAGACGTGTTCTACGGTGTCCCCTCTCGTCGTGCAGTTTGTGCCTCTGCTGCTTCTGCTGTTAGGAATCGCTCCTTGAAAGGCGAGCGAGAGCGTCCTTCCGGGTGCATTGCACTGAGTCGAGTGCTCGCTCGGGACTTTGCTCTCGGGGCCAAGGCAAGAGGGCGTGCTTGCCCGCAGAACCGAGAACACGCTGTTGGGCAGAGCTGCAACTGACCGCTGGAGTTCAGCTCTCGCCGGACGGCAGAAGGCGAAGAACGAAGCCGCTTGCGAGCGGCGCAGTGCAGCGAAGAGCTCTCCGAATTCGCCGCTAGCTCCACGGTCCTTCTCAGCTGCGAGTAGCTGCTCTCGCAGTACACAGAGCTTCGCAAGGCCCGAAGACCCGGAGGGAAGTATCGCACACGCAAATGTGCCAGGACAGAGACGTGTTCTACGTTGTCCCTTCTCGTCGTGCAGTTTGTGCCTCTGCTGCTTCTGCTGTTAGGAATCGCTCCTTGAAAGGCGAGCGAGAGCGTCCTTCCGGGTGCATTGCACTGAGTCGAGTGCTCGCTCGGGACTTTGCTCTCGCGGCCAAGGCAAGAGGGCGTGCTTGCCCGCAGAACCGAGAACACGCTGTTGGGCAGAGCTGCAACTGACCGCTGGAGTTCAGCTCTCGCCGGACGGCAGAAGGCGAAGAACGAAGCCGCTTGCGAGCGGCGCAGTGCAGCGAAGAGCTCTCCGAATTCGCCGCTAGCTCCACGGTCCTTCTCAGCTGCGAGTAGCAGCGCTCGCAGTACACAGAGCTTCGCAAGGCCCGAAGAGCCGGAGGGAAGTATCGCACACGAAAATGTGCCAGGACAGAGACGTGTTCTACGGTGTCCCCTCTCGTCGTGCAGTTTGTGCCTCTGCTGCTTCTGCTGTTAGGAATCGCTCCTTGAAAGGCGAGCGAGAGCGTCCTTCCGGGTGCATTGCACTGAGTCGAGTGCTCGCTCGGGACTTTGCTCTCGCGGCCAAGGCAAGAGGGCGTGCTTGCCCGCAGAACCGAGAACACGCTGTTGGGCAGAGCTGCAACTGACCGCTGGAGTTCAGCTCTCGCCGGACGGCAGAAGGCGAAGAACGAAGCCGCTTGCGAGCGGCGCAGTGCAGCGAAGAGCTCTCCGAATTCGCCGCTAGCTCCACGGTCCTTCTCAGCTGCGAGTAGCAGCGCTCGCAGTACACAGAGCTTCGCAAGGCCCGAAGAGCCGGAGGGAAGTATCGCACACGAAAATGTGCCAGGACAGAGACGTGTTCTACGTTGTCCCCTCTCGTCGTGCAGTTTGTGCCTCTGCTGCTTCTGCTGTTAGGAATCGCTCCTTGAAAGGCGAGCGAGAGCGTCCTTCCGGGTGCATTGCACTGAGTCGAGTGCTCGCTCGGGACTTTGCTCTCGCGGCCAAGGCAAGAGGGCGTGCTTGCCCGCAGAACCGAGAACACGCTGTTGGGCAGAGCTGCAACTGACCGCTGGAGTTCAGCTCTCGCCGGACGGCAGAAGGCGAAGAACGAAGCCGCTTGCGAGCGGCGCAGTGCAGCGAAGAGCTCTCCGAATTCGCCGCTAGCTCCACGGTCCTTCTCAGCTGCGAGTAGCAGCGCTCGCAGTACACAGAGCTTCGCAAGGCCCGAAGAGCCGGAGGGAAGTATCGCACACGAAAATGTGCCAGGACAGAGACGTGTTCTACGTTGTCCCCTCTCGTCGTGCAGTTTGTGCCTCTGCTGCTTCTGCTGTTAGGAATCGCTCCTTGAAAGGCGAGCGAGAGCGTCCTTCCGGGTGCATTGCACTGAGTCGAGTGCTCGCTCGGGACTTTGCTCTCGGGGCCAAGGCAAGAGGGCGTGCTTCCCCCAGAACCGAGAACACGCTGTTGGGCAGAGCTGCAACTGACCGCGGGAGTTCAGCTCTCGCCGGACGGCAGAAGGCGAAGAACGAAGGCGCTTGCGAGCGGCGCAGTGCAGCGAAGAGCTCTCCGAATTCGCCGCTAGCTCCACGGTCCTTCTCAGCTGCGAGTAGCAGCGCTCGCAGTACACAGAGCTTCGCAAGGCCCGAAGAGCCGGAGGGAAGTATCGCACACGCAAATGTGCCAGGACAGAGACGTGTTCTACGTTGTCCCCTCTCGTCGTGCAGTTTGTGCCTCTGCTGCTTCTGCTGTTAGGAATCGCTCCTTGAAAGGCGAGCGAGAGCGTCCTTCCGGGTGCATTGCACTGAGTCGAGTGCTCGCTCGGGACTTTGCTCTCGCGGCCAAGGCAAGAGGGCGTGCTTGCCCGCAGAACCGAGAACACGCTGTTGGGCAGAGCTGCAACTGACCGCTGGAGTTCAGCTCTCGCCGGACGGCAGAAGGCGAAGAACGAAGCCGCTTGCGAGCGGCGCAGTGCAGCGAAGAGCTCTCCGAATTCGCCGCTAGCTCCACGGTCCTTCTCAGCTGCGAGTAGCAGCGCTCGCAGTACACAGAGCTTCGCAAGGCCCGAAGACCCGGAGGGAAGTATCGCACACGAAAATGTGCCAGGACAGAGACGTGTTCTACGTTGTCCCCTCTCGTCGTGCAGTTTGTGCCTCTGCTGCTTCTGCTGTTAGGAATCGCTCCTTGAAAGGCGAGCGAGAGCGTCCTTCCGGGTGCATTGCACTGAGTCGAGTGCTCGCTCGGGACTTTGCTCTCGGGGCCAAGGCAAGAGGGCGTGCTTCCCCCAGAACCGAGAACACGCTGTTGGGCAGAGCTGCAACTGACCGCGGGAGTTCAGCTCTCGCCGGACGGCAGAAGGCGAAGAACGAAGGCGCTTGCGAGCGGCGCAGTGCAGCGAAGAGCTCTCCGAATTCGCCGCTAGCTCCACGGTCCTTCTCAGCTGCGAGTAGCAGCGCTCGCAGTACACAGAGCTTCGCAAGGCCCGAAGAGCCGGAGGGAAGTATCGCACACGCAAATGTGCCAGGACAGAGACGTGTTCTACGTTGTCCCCTCTCGTCGTGCAGTTTGTGCCTCTGCTGCTTCTGCTGTTAGGAATCGCTCCTTGAAAGGCGAGCGAGAGCGTCCTTCCGGGTGCATTGCACTGAGTCGAGTGCTCGCTCGGGACTTTGCTCTCGGGGCCAAGGCAAGAGGGCGTGCTTCCCCCAGAACCGAGAACACGCTGTTGGGCAGAGCTGCAACTGACCGCTGGAGTTCAGCTCTCGCCGGACGGCAGAAGGCGAAGAACGAAGCCGCTTGCGAGCGGCGCAGTGCAGCGAAGAGCTCTCCGAATTCGCCGCTAGCTCCACGGTCCTTCTCAGCTGCGAGTAGCAGCGCTCGCAGTACACAGAGCTTCGCAAGGCCCGAAGACCCGGAGGGAAGTATCGCACACGCAAATGTGCCAGGACAGAGACGTGTTCTACGGTGTCCCCTCTCGTCGTGCAGTTTGTGCCTCTGCTGCTTCTGCTGTTAGGAATCGCTCCTTGAAAGGCGAGCGAGAGCGTCCTTCCGGGTGCATTGCACTGAGTCGAGTGCTCGCTCGGGACTTTGCTCTCGGGGCCAAGGCAAGAGGGCGTGCTTGCCCGCAGAACCGAGAACACGCTGTTGGGCAGAGCTGCAACTGACCGCTGGAGTTCAGCTCTCGCCGGACGGCAGAAGGCGAAGAACGAAGGCGCTTGCGAGCGGCGCAGTGCAGCGAAGAGCTCTCCGAATTCGCCGCTAGCTCCACGGTCCTTCTCAGCTGCGAGTAGCAGCGCTCGCAGTACACAGAGCTTCGCAAGGCCCGAAGAGCCGGAGGGAAGTATCGCACACGAAAATGTGCCAGGACAGAGACGTGTTCTACGTTGTCCCTTCTCGTCGTGCAGTTTGTGCCTCTGCTGCTTCTGCTGTTAGGAATCGCTCCTTGAAAGGCGAGCGAGAGCGTCCTTCCGGGTGCATTGCACTGAGTCGAGTGCTCGCTCGGGACTTTGCTCTCGCGGCCAAGGCAAGAGGGCGTGCTTGCCCGCAGAACCGAGAACACGCTGTTGGGCAGAGCTGCAACTGACCGCTGGAGTTCAGCTCTCGCCGGACGGCAGAAGGCGAAGAACGAAGCCGCTTGCGAGCGGCGCAGTGCAGCGAAGAGCTCTCCGAATTCGCCGCTAGCTCCACGGTCCTTCTCAGCTGCGAGTAGCAGCGCTCGCAGTACACAGAGCTTCGCAAGGCCCGAAGAGCCGGAGGGAAGTATCGCACACGAAAATGTGCCAGGACAGAGACGTGTTCTACGTTGTCCCCTCTCGTCGTGCAGTTTGTGCCTCTGCTGCTTCTGCTGTTAGGAATCGCTCCTTGAAAGGCGAGCGAGAGCGTCCTTCCGGGTGCATTGCACTGAGTCGAGTGCTCGCTCGGGACTTTGCTCTCGGGGCCAAGGCAAGAGGGCGTGCTTCCCCCAGAACCGAGAACACGCTGTTGGGCAGAGCTGCAACTGACCGCGGGAGTTCAGCTCTCGCCGGACGGCAGAAGGCGAAGAACGAAGGCGCTTGCGAGCGGCGCAGTGCAGCGAAGAGCTCTCCGAATTCGCCGCTAGCTCCACGGTCCTTCTCAGCTGCGAGTAGCAGCGCTCGCAGTACACAGAGCTTCGCAAGGCCCGAAGAGCCGGAGGGAAGTATCGCACACGCAAATGTGCCAGGACAGAGACGTGTTCTACGTTGTCCCCTCTCGTCGTGCAGTTTGTGCCTCTGCTGCTTCTGCTGTTAGGAATCGCTCCTTGAAAGGCGAGCGAGAGCGTCCTTCCGGGTGCATTGCACTGAGTCGAGTGCTCGCTCGGGACTTTGCTCTCGGGGCCAAGGCAAGAGGGCGTGCTTCCCCCAGAACCGAGAACACGCTGTTGGGCAGAGCTGCAACTGACCGCTGGAGTTCAGCTCTCGCCGGACGGCAGAAGGCGAAGAACGAAGCCGCTTGCGAGCGGCGCAGTGCAGCGAAGAGCTCTCCGAATTCGCCGCTAGCTCCACGGTCCTTCTCAGCTGCGAGTAGCAGCGCTCGCAGTACACAGAGCTTCGCAAGGCCCGAAGACCCGGAGGGAAGTATCGCACACGCAAATGTGCCAGGACAGAGACGTGTTCTACGGTGTCCCCTCTCGTCGTGCAGTTTGTGCCTCTGCTGCTTCTGCTGTTAGGAATCGCTCCTTGAAAGGCGAGCGAGAGCGTCCTTCCGGGTGCATTGCACTGAGTCGAGTGCTCGCTCGGGACTTTGCTCTCGGGGCCAAGGCAAGAGGGCGTGCTTGCCCGCAGAACCGAGAACACGCTGTTGGGCAGAGCTGCAACTGACCGCTGGAGTTCAGCTCTCGCCGGACGGCAGAAGGCGAAGAACGAAGGCGCTTGCGAGCGGCGCAGTGCAGCGAAGAGCTCTCCGAATTCGCCGCTAGCTCCACGGTCCTTCTCAGCTGCGAGTAGCAGCGCTCGCAGTACACAGAGCTTCGCAAGGCCCGAAGAGCCGGAGGGAAGTATCGCACACGAAAATGTGCCAGGACAGAGACGTGTTCTACGTTGTCCCTTCTCGTCGTGCAGTTTGTGCCTCTGCTGCTTCTGCTGTTAGGAATCGCTCCTTGAAAGGCGAGCGAGAGCGTCCTTCCGGGTGCATTGCACTGAGTCGAGTGCTCGCTCGGGACTTTGCTCTCGCGGCCAAGGCAAGAGGGCGTGCTTGCCCGCAGAACCGAGAACACGCTGTTGGGCAGAGCTGCAACTGACCGCTGGAGTTCAGCTCTCGCCGGACGGCAGAAGGCGAAGAACGAAGCCGCTTGCGAGCGGCGCAGTGCAGCGAAGAGCTCTCCGAATTCGCCGCTAGCTCCACGGTCCTTCTCAGCTGCGAGTAGCAGCGCTCGCAGTACACAGAGCTTCGCAAGGCCCGAAGAGCCGGAGGGAAGTATCGCACACGAAAATGTGCCAGGACAGAGACGTGTTCTACGTTGTCCCCTCTCGTCGTGCAGTTTGTGCCTCTGCTGCTTCTGCTGTTAGGAATCGCTCCTTGAAAGGCGAGCGAGAGCGTCCTTCCGGGTGCTTTGCACTGAGTCGAGTGCTCGCTCGGGACTTTGCTCTCGCGGCCAAGGCAAGAGGGCGTGCTTGCCCGCAGAACCGAGAACACGCTGTTGGGCAGAGCTGCAACTGACCGCTGGAGTTCAGCTCTCGCCGGACGGCAGAAGGCGAAGAACGAAGGCGCTTGCGAGCGGCGCAGTGCAGCGAAGAGCTCTCCGAATTCGCCGCTAGCTCCACGGTCCTTCTCAGCTGCGAGTAGCAGCGCTCGCAGTACACAGAGCTTCGCAAGGCCCGAAGAGCCGGAGGGAAGTATCGCACACGCAAATGTGCCAGGACAGAGACGTGTTCTACGGTGTCCCTTCTCGTCGTGCAGTTTGTGCCTCTGCTGCTTCTGCTGTTAGGAATCGCTCCTTGAAAGGCGAGCGAGAGCGTCCTTCCGGGTGCATTGCACTGAGTCGAGTGCTCGCTCGGGACTTTGCTCTCGCGGCCAAGGCAAGAGGGCGTGCTTGCCCGCAGAACCGAGAACACGCTGTTGGGCAGAGCTGCAACTGACCGCTGGAGTTCAGCTCTCGCCGGACGGCAGAAGGCGAAGAACGAAGCCGCTTGCGAGCGGCGCAGTGCAGCGAAGAGCTCTCCGAATTCGCCGCTAGCTCCACGGTCCTTCTCAGCTGCGAGTAGCAGCGCTCGCAGTACACAGAGCTTCGCAAGGCCCGAAGAGCCGGAGGGAAGTATCGCACACGAAAATGTGCCAGGACAGAGACGTGTTCTACGTTGTCCCCTCTCGTCGTGCAGTTTGTGCCTCTGCTGCTTCTGCTGTTAGGAATCGCTCCTTGAAAGGCGAGCGAGAGCGTCCTTCCGGGTGCATTGCACTGAGTCGAGTGCTCGCTCGGGACTTTGCTCTCGCGGCCAAGGCAAGAGGGCGTGCTTGCCCGCAGAACCGAGAACACGCTGTTGGGCAGAGCTGCAACTGACCGCTGGAGTTCAGCTCTCGCCGGACGGCAGAAGGCGAAGAACGAAGCCGCTTGCGAGCGGCGCAGTGCAGCGAAGAGCTCTCCGAATTCGCCGCTAGCTCCACGGTCCTTCT
The DNA here is from genome assembly GCF_052056855.1 of Sturnus vulgaris. Lineage (NCBI taxonomy): Eukaryota > Metazoa > Chordata > Aves > Passeriformes > Sturnidae > Sturnus > Sturnus vulgaris. The sequence goes on from NW_028276127.1 coordinate 28,649, forward strand.
CAGCTGCGAGTAGCAGCGCTCGCAGTACACAGAGCTTCGCAAGGCCCGAAGAGCCGGAGGGAAGTATCGCACACGCAAATGTGCCAGGACAGAGACGTGTTCTACGTTGTCCCCTCTCGTCGTGCAGTTTGTGCCTCTGCTGCTTCTGCTGTTAGGAATCGCTCCTTGAAAGGCGAGCGAGAGCGTCCTTCCGGGTGCATTGCACTGAGTCGAGTGCTCGCTCGGGACTTTGCTCTCGCGGCCAAGGCAAGAGGGCGTGCTTGCCCGCAGAACCGAGAACACGCTGTTGGGCAGAGCTGCAACTGACCGCTGGAGTTCAGCTCTCGCCGGACGGCAGAAGGCGAAGAACGAAGCCGCTTGCGAGCGGCGCAGTGCAGCGAAGAGCTCTCCGAATTCGCCGCTAGCTCCACGGTCCTTCTCAGCTGCGAGTAGCAGCGCTCGCAGTACACAGAGCTTCGCAAGGCCCGAAGAGCCGGAGGGAAGTATCGCACACGAAAATGTGCCAGGACAGAGACGTGTTCTACGTTGTCCCCTCTCGTCGTGCAGTTTGTGCCTCTGCTGCTTCTGCTGTTAGGAATCGCTCCTTGAAAGGCGAGCGAGAGCGTCCTTCCGGGTGCATTGCACTGAGTCGAGTGCTCGCTCGGGACTTTGCACTCGGGGCCAAGGCAAGAGGGCGTGCTTGCCCGCAGAACCGAGAACACGCTGTTGGGCAGAGCTGCAGCTGACCGCTGGAGTTCAGCTCTCGCCGGACGGCAGAAGGCGAAGAACGAAGCCGCTTGCGAGCGGCGCAGTGCAGCGAAGAGCTCTCCGAATTCGCCGCTAGCTCCACGGTCCTTCTCAGCTGCGAGTAGCTGCTCTCGCAGTACACAGAGCTTCGCAAGGCCCGAAGAGCCGGAGGGAAGTATCGCACACGCAAATGTGCCAGGACAGAGACGTGTTCTACGGTGTCCCCTCTCGTCGTGCAGTTTGTGCCTCTGCTGCTTCTGCTGTTAGGAATCGCTCCTTGAAAGGCGAGCGAGAGCGTCCTTCCGGGTGCATTGCACTGAGTCGAGTGCTCGCTCGGGACTTTGCTCTCGCGGCCAAGGCAAGAGGGCGTGCTTGCCCGCAGAACCGAGAACACGCTGTTGGGCAGAGCTGCAACTGACCGCTGGAGTTCAGCTCTCGCCGGACGGCAGAAGGCGAAGAACGAAGCCGCTTGCGAGCGGCGCAGTGCAGCGAAGAGCTCTCCGAATTCGCCGCTAGCTCCACGGTCCTTCTCAGCTGCGAGTAGCAGCGCTCGCAGTACACAGAGCTTCGCAAGGCCCGAAGAGCCGGAGGGAAGTATCGCACACGAAAATGTGCCAGGACAGAGACGTGTTCTACGGTGTCCCCTCTCGTCGTGCAGTTTGTGCCTCTGCTGCTTCTGCTGTTAGGAATCGCTCCTTGAAAGGCGAGCGAGAGCGTCCTTCCGGGTGCATTGCACTGAGTCGAGTGCTCGCTCGGGACTTTGCTCTCGGGGCCAAGGCAAGAGGGCGTGCTTGCCCGCAGAACCGAGAACACGCTGTTGGGCAGAGCTGCAACTGACCGCTGGAGTTCAGCTCTCGCCGGACGGCAGAAGGCGAAGAACGAAGGCGCTTGCGAGCGGCGCAGTGCAGCGAAGAGCTCTCCGAATTCGCCGCTAGCTCCACGGTCCTTCTCAGCTGCGAGTAGCAGCGCTCGCAGTACACAGAGCTTCGCAAGGCCCGAAGAGCCGGAGGGAAGTATCGCACACGCAAATGTGCCAGGACAGAGACGTGTTCTACGTTGTCCCCTCTCGTCGTGCAGTTTGTGCCTCTGCTGCTTCTGCTGTTAGGAATCGCTCCTTGAAAGGCGAGCGAGAGCGTCCTTCCGGGTGCATTGCACTGAGTCGAGTGCTCGCTCGGGACTTTGCTCTCGGGGCCAAGGCAAGAGGGCGTGCTTGCCCGCAGAACCGAGAACACGCTGTTGGGCAGAGCTGCAACTGACCGCTGGAGTTCAGCTCTCGCCGGACGGCAGAAGGCGAAGAACGAAGGCGCTTGCGAGCGGCGCAGTGCAGCGAAGAGCTCTCCGAATTCGCCGCTAGCTCCACGGTCCTTCTCAGCTGCGAGTAGCAGCGCTCGCAGTACACAGAGCTTCGCAAGGCCCGAAGAGCCGGAGGGAAGTATCGCACACGAAAATGTGCCAGGACAGAGACGTGTTCTACGTTGTCCCCTCTCGTCGTGCAGTTTGTGCCTCTGCTGCTTCTGCTGTTAGGAATCGCTCCTTGAAAGGCGAGCGAGAGCGTCCTTCCGGGTGCATTGCACTGAGTCGAGTGCTCGCTCGGGACTTTGCTCTCGGGGCCAAGGCAAGAGGGCGTGCTTGCCCGCAGAACCGAGAACACGCTGTTGGGCAGAGCTGCAGCTGACCGCTGGAGTTCAGCTCTCGCCGGACGGCAGAAGGCGAAGAACGAAGCCGCTTGCGAGCGGCGCAGTGCAGCGAAGAGCTCTCCGAATTCGCCGCTAGCTCCACGGTCCTTCTCAGCTGCGAGTAGCAGCGCTCGCAGTACACAGAGCTTCGCAAGGCCCGAAGAGCCGGAGGGAAGTATCGCACACGCAAATGTGCCAGGACAGAGACGTGTTCTACGTTGTCCCCTCTCGTCGTGCAGTTTGTGCCTCTGCTGCTTCTGCTGTTAGGAATCGCTCCTTGAAAGGCGAGCGAGAGCGTCCTTCCGGGTGCATTGCACTGAGTCGAGTGCTCGCTCGGGACTTTGCACTCGGGGCCAAGGCAAGAGGGCGTGCTTGCCCGCAGAACCGAGAACACGCTGTTGGGCAGAGCTGCAGCTGACCGCTGGAGTTCAGCTCTCGCCGGACGGCAGAAGGCGAAGAACGAAAGCGCTTGCGAGCGGCGCAGTGCAGCGAAGAGCTCTCCGAATTCGCCGCTAGCTCCACGGTCCTTCTCAGCTGCGAGTAGCAGCGCTCGCAGTACACAGAGCTTCGCAAGGCCCGAAGAGCCGGAGGGAAGTATCGCACACGAAAATGTGCCAGGACAGAGACGTGTTCTACGTTGTCCCCTCTCGTCGTGCAGTTTGTGCCTCTGCTGCTTCTGCTGTTAGGAATCGCTCCTTGAAAGGCGAGCGAGAGCGTCCTTCCGGGTGCATTGCACTGAGTCGAGTGCTCGCTCGGGACTTTGCTCTCGCGGCCAAGGCAAGAGGGCGTGCTTGCCCGCAGAACCGAGAACACGCTGTTGGGCAGAGCTGCAACTGACCGCTGGAGTTCAGCTCTCGCCGGACGGCAGAAGGCGAAGAACGAAGCCGCTTGCGAGCGGCGCAGTGCAGCGAAGAGCTCTCCGAATTCGCCGCTAGCTCCACGGTCCTTCTCAGCTGCGAGTAGCAGCGCTCGCAGTACACAGAGCTTCGCAAGGCCCGAAGAGCCGGAGGGAAGTATCGCACACGAAAATGTGCCAGGACAGAGACGTGTTCTACGTTGTCCCCTCTCGTCGTGCAGTTTGTGCCTCTGCTGCTTCTGCTGTTAGGAATCGCTCCTTGAAAGGCGAGCGAGAGCGTCCTTCCGGGTGCATTGCACTGAGTCGAGTGCTCGCTCGGGACTTTGCTCTCGCGGCCAAGGCAAGAGGGCGTGCTTGCCCGCAGAACCGAGAACACGCTGTTGGGCAGAGCTGCAACTGACCGCTGGAGTTCAGCTCTCGCCGGACGGCAGAAGGCGAAGAACGAAGCCGCTTGCGAGCGGCGCAGTGCAGCGAAGAGCTCTCCGAATTCGCCGCTAGCTCCACGGTCCTTCTCAGCTGCGAGTAGCAGCGCTCGCAGTACACAGAGCTTCGCAAGGCCCGAAGAGCCGGAGGGAAGTATCGCACACGAAAATGTGCCAGGACAGAGACGTGTTCTACGTTGTCCCTTCTCGTCGTGCAGTTTGTGCCTCTGCTGCTTCTGCTGTTAGGAATCGCTCCTTGAAAGGCGAGCGAGAGCGTCCTTCCGGGTGCATTGCACTGAGTCGAGTGCTCGCTCGGGACTTTGCTCTCGGGGCCAAGGCAAGAGGGCGTGCTTGCCCGCAGAACCGAGAACACGCTGTTGGGCAGAGCTGCAACTGACCGCTGGAGTTCAGCTCTCGCCGGACGGCAGAAGGCGAAGAACGAAGCCGCTTGCGAGCGGCGCAGTGCAGCGAAGAGCTCTCCGAATTCGCCGCTAGCTCCACGGTCCTTCTCAGCTGCGAGTAGCAGCGCTCGCAGTACACAGAGCTTCGCAAGGCCCGAAGAGCCGGAGGGAAGTATCGCACACGAAAATGTGCCAGGACAGAGACGTGTTCTACGTTGTCCCTTCTCGTCGTGCAGTTTGTGCCTCTGCTGCTTCTGCTGTTAGGAATCGCTCCTTGAAAGGCGAGCGAGAGCGTCCTTCTGGGTGCATTGCACTGAGTCGAGTGCTCGCTCGGGACTTTGCTCTCGCGGCCAAGGCAAGAGGGCGTGCTTGCCCGCAGAACCGAGAACACGCTGTTGGGCAGAGCTGCAACTGACCGCTGGAGTTCAGCTCTCGCCGGACGGCAGAAGGCGAAGAACGAAGCCGCTTGCGAGCGGCGCAGTGCAGCGAAGAGCTCTCCGAATTCGCCGCTAGCTCCACGGTCCTTCTCAGCTGCGAGTAGCAGCGCTCGCAGTACACAGAGCTTCGCAAGGCCCGAAGAGCCGGAGGGAAGTATCGCACACGAAAATGTGCCAGGACAGAGACGTGTTCTACGTTGTCCCTTCTCGTCGTGCAGTTTGTGCCTCTGCTGCTTCTGCTGTTAGGAATCGCTCCTTGAAAGGCGAGCGAGAGCGTCCTTCCGGGTGCATTGCACTGAGTCGAGTGCTCGCTCGGGACTTTGCTCTCGCGGCCAAGGCAAGAGGGCGTGCTTGCCCGCAGAACCGAGAACACGCTGTTGGGCAGAGCTGCAACTGACCGCTGGAGTTCAGCTCTCGCCGGACGGCAGAAGGCGAAGAACGAAGGCGCTTGCGAGCGGCGCAGTGCAGCGAAGAGCTCTCCGAATTCGCCGCTAGCTCCACGGTCCTTCTCAGCTGCGAGTAGCAGCGCTCGCAGTACACAGAGCTTCGCAAGGCCCGAAGAGCCGGAGGGAAGTATCGCACACGAAAATGTGCCAGGACAGAGACGTGTTCTACGTTGTCCCTTCTCGTCGTGCAGTTTGTGCCTCTGCTGCTTCTGCTGTTAGGAATCGCTCCTTGAAAGGCGAGCGAGAGCGTCCTTCCGGGTGCATTGCACTGAGTCGAGTGCTCGCTCGGGACTTTGCTCTCGGGGCCAAGGCAAGAGGGCGTGCTTGCCCGCAGAACCGAGAACACGCTGTTGGGCAGAGCTGCAACTGACCGCTGGAGTTCAGCTCTCGCCGGACGGCAGAAGGCGAAGAACGAAGCCGCTTGCGAGCGGCGCAGTGCAGCGAAGAGCTCTCCGAATTCGCCGCTAGCTCCACGGTCCTTCTCAGCTGCGAGTAGCAGCGCTCGCAGTACACAGAGCTTCGCAAGGCCCGAAGAGCCGGAGGGAAGTATCGCACACGCAAATGTGCCAGGACAGAGACGTGTTCTACGTTGTCCCTTCTCGTCGTGCAGTTTGTGCCTCTGCTGCTTCTGCTGTTAGGAATCGCTCCTTGAAAGGCGAGCGAGAGCGTCCTTCCGGGTGCATTGCACTGAGTCGAGTGCTCGCTCGGGACTTTGCTCTCGGGGCCAAGGCAAGAGGGCGTGCTTGCCCGCAGAACCGAGAACACGCTGTTGGGCAGAGCTGCAACTGACCGCTGGAGTTCAGCTCTCGCCGGACGGCAGAAGGCGAAGAACGAAGCCGCTTGCGAGCGGCGCAGTGCAGCGAAGAGCTCTCCGAATTCGCCGCTAGCTCCACGGTCCTTCTCAGCTGCGAGTAGCAGCGCTCGCAGTACACAGAGCTTCGCAAGGCCCGAAGAGCCGGAGGGAAGTATCGCACACGAAAATGTGCCAGGACAGAGACGTGTTCTACGTTGTCCCTTCTCGTCGTGCAGTTTGTGCCTCTGCTGCTTCTGCTGTTAGGAATCGCTCCTTGAAAGGCGAGCGAGAGCGTCCTTCCGGGTGCATTGCACTGAGTCGAGTGCTCGCTCGGGACTTTGCTCTCGGGGCCAAGGCAAGAGGGCGTGCTTGCCCGCAGAACCGAGAACACGCTGTTGGGCAGAGCTGCAACTGACCGCTGGAGTTCAGCTCTCGCCGGACGGCAGAAGGCGAAGAACGAAGCCGCTTGCGAGCGGCGCAGTGCAGCGAAGAGCTCTCCGAATTCGCCGCTAGCTCCACGGTCCTTCTCAGCTGCGAGTAGCAGCGCTCGCAGTACACAGAGCTTCGCAAGGCCCGAAGAGCCGGAGGGAAGTATCGCACACGCAAATGTGCCAGGACAGAGACGTGTTCTACGTTGTCCCCTCTCGTCGTGCAGTTTGTGCCTCTGCTGCTTCTGCTGTTAGGAATCGCTCCTTGAAAGGCGAGCGAGAGCGTCCTTCCGGGTGCATTGCACTGAGTCGAGTGCTCGCTCGGGACTTTGCTCTCGCGGCCAAAGCAAGAGGGCGTGCTTGCCCGCAGAACCGAGAACACGCTGTTGGGCAGAGCTGCAACTGACCGCTGGAGTTCAGCTCTCGCCGGACGGCAGAAGGCGAAGAACGAAGCCGCTTGCGAGCGGCGCAGTGCAGCGAAGAGCTCTCCGAATTCGCCGCTAGCTCCACGGTCCTTCTCAGCTGCGAGTAGCAGCGCTCGCAGTACACAGAGCTTCGCAAGGCCCGAAGAGCCGGAGGGAAGTATCGCACACGAAAATGTGCCAGGACAGAGACGTGTTCTACGTTGTCCCTTCTCGTCGTGCAGTTTGTGCCTCTGCTGCTTCTGCTGTTAGGAATCGCTCCTTGAAAGGCGAGCGAGAGCGTCCTTCCGGGTGCATTGCACTGAGTCGAGTGCTCGCTCGGGACTTTGCTCTCGGGGCCAAGGCAAGAGGGCGTGCTTGCCCGCAGAACCGAGAACACGCTGTTGGGCAGAGCTGCAACTGACCGCTGGAGTTCAGCTCTCGCCGGACGGCAGAAGGCGAAGAACGAAGCCGCTTGCGAGCGGCGCAGTGCAGCGAAGAGCTCTCCGAATTCGCCGCTAGCTCCACGGTCCTTCTCAGCTGCGAGTAGCAGCGCTCGCAGTACACAGAGCTTCGCAAGGCCCGAAGAGCCGGAGGGAAGTATCGCACACGAAAATGTGCCAGGACAGAGACGTGTTCTACGTTGTCCCTTCTCGTCGTGCAGTTTGTGCCTCTGCTGCTTCTGCTGTTAGGAATCGCTCCTTGAAAGGCGAGCGAGAGCGTCCTTCCGGGTGCATTGCACTGAGTCGAGTGCTCGCTCGGGACTTTGCTCTCGGGGCCAAGGCAAGAGGGCGTGCTTGCCCGCAGAACCGAGAACACGCTGTTGGGCAGAGCTGCAACTGACCGCTGGAGTTCAGCTCTCGCCGGACGGCAGAAGGCGAAGAACGAAGCCGCTTGCGAGCGGCGCAGTGCAGCGAAGAGCTCTCCGAATTCGCCGCTAGCTCCACGGTCCTTCTCAGCTGCGAGTAGCAGCGCTCGCAGTACACAGAGCTTCGCAAGGCCCGAAGAGCCGGAGGGAAGTATCGCACACGAAAATGTGCCAGGACAGAGACGTGTTCTACGTTGTCCCCTCTCGTCGTGCAGTTTGTGCCTCTGCTGCTTCTGCTGTTAGGAATCGCTCCTTGAAAGGCGAGCGAGAGCGTCCTTCCGGGTGCATTGCACTGAGTCGAGTGCTCGCTCGGGACTTTGCTCTCGCGGCCAAGGCAAGAGGGCGTGCTTGCCCGCAGAACCGAGAACACGCTGTTGGGCAGAGCTGCAACTGACCGCTGGAGTTCAGCTCTCGCCGGACGGCAGAAGGCGAAGAACGAAGCCGCTTGCGAGCGGCGCAGTGCAGCGAAGAGCTCTCCGAATTCGCCGCTAGCTCCACGGTCCTTCTCAGCTGCGAGTAGCAGCGCTCGCAGTACACAGAGCTTCGCAAGGCCCGAAGAGCCGGAGGGAAGTATCGCACACGAAAATGTGCCAGGACAGAGACGTGTTCTACGTTGTCCCCTCTCGTCGTGCAGTTTGTGCCTCTGCTGCTTCTGCTGTTAGGAATCGCTCCTTGAAAGGCGAGCGAGAGCGTCCTTCCGGGTGCATTGCACTGAGTCGAGTGCTCGCTCGGGACTTTGCTCTCGCGGCCAAGGCAAGAGGGCGTGCTTGCCCGCAGAACCGAGAACACGCTGTTGGGCAGAGCTGCAACTGACCGCTGGAGTTCAGCTCTCGCCGGACGGCAGAAGGCGAAGAACGAAGCCGCTTGCGAGCGGCGCAGTGCAGCGAAGAGCTCTCCGAATTCGCCGCTAGCTCCACGGTCCTTCTCAGCTGCGAGTAGCAGCGCTCGCAGTACACAGAGCTTCGCAAGGCCCGAAGAGCCGGAGGGAAGTATCGCACACGAAAATGTGCCAGGACAGAGACGTGTTCTACGTTGTCCCTTCTCGTCGTGCAGTTTGTGCCTCTGCTGCTTCTGCTGTTAGGAATCGCTCCTTGAAAGGCGAGCGAGAGCGTCCTTCCGGGTGCATTGCACTGAGTCGAGTGCTCGCTCGGGACTTTGCTCTCGCGGCCAAGGCAAGAGGGCGTGCTTGCCCGCAGAACCGAGAACACGCTGTTGGGCAGAGCTGCAACTGACCGCTGGAGTTCAGCTCTCGCCGGACGGCAGAAGGCGAAGAACGAAGCCGCTTGCGAGCGGCGCAGTGCAGCGAAGAGCTCTCCGAATTCGCCGCTAGCTCCACGGTCCTTCTCAGCTGCGAGTAGCAGCGCTCGCAGTACACAGAGCTTCGCAAGGCCCGAAGAGCCGGAGGGAAGTATCGCACACGAAAATGTGCCAGGACAGAGACGTGTTCTACGTTGTCCCCTCTCGTCGTGCAGTTTGTGCCTCTGCTGCTTCTGCTGTTAGGAATCGCTCCTTGAAAGGCGAGCGAGAGCGTCCTTCCGGGTGCATTGCACTGAGTCGAGTGCTCGCTCGGGACTTTGCACTCGGGGCCAAGGCAAGAGGGCGTGCTTGCCCGCAGAACCGAGAACACGCTGTTGGGCAGAGCTGCAGCTGACCGCTGGAGTTCAGCTCTCGCCGGACGGCAGAAGGCGAAGAACGAAGCCGCTTGCGAGCGGCGCAGTGCAGCGAAGAGCTCTCCGAATTCGCCGCTAGCTCCACGGTCCTTCTCAGCTGCGAGTAGCAGCGCTCGCAGTACACAGAGCTTCGCAAGGCCCGAAGAGCCGGAGGGAAGTATCGCACACGAAAATGTGCCAGGACAGAGACGTGTTCTACGTTGTCCCCTCTCGTCGTGCAGTTTGTGCCTCTGCTGCTTCTGCTGTTAGGAATCGCTCCTTGAAAGGCGAGCGAGAGCGTCCTTCCGGGTGCATTGCACTGAGTCGAGTGCTCGCTCGGGACTTTGCACTCGGGGCCAAGGCAAGAGGGCGTGCTTGCCCGCAGAACCGAGAACACGCTGTTAGGCAGAGCTGCAGCTGACCGCTGGAGTTCAGCTCTCGCCGGACGGCAGAAGGCGAAGAACGAAGCCGCTTGCGAGCGGCGCAGTGCAGCGAAGAGCTCTCCGAATTCGCCGCTAGCTCCACGGTCCTTCTCAGCTGCGAGTAGCAGCGCTCGCAGTACACAGAGCTTCGCAAGGCCCGAAGAGCCGGAGGGAAGTATCGCACACGCAAATGTGCCAGGACAGAGACGTGTTCTACGTTGTCCCCTCTCGTCGTGCAGTTTGTGCCTCTGCTGCTTCTGCTGTTAGGAATCGCTCCTTGAAAGGCGAGCGAGAGCGTCCTTCCGGGTGCATTGCACTGAGTCGAGTGCTCGCTCGGGACTTTGCTCTCGGGGCCAAGGCAAGAGGGCGTGCTTGCCCGCAGAACCGAGAACACGCTGTTGGGCAGAGCTGCAACTGACCGCTGGAGTTCAGCTCTCGCCGGACGGCAGAAGGCGAAGAACGAAGGCGCTTGCGAGCGGCGCAGTGCAGCGAAGAGCTCTCCGAATTCGCCGCTAGCTCCACGGTCCTTCTCAGCTGCGAGTAGCAGCGCTCGCAGTACACAGAGCTTCGCAAGGCCCGAAGAGCCGGAGGGAAGTATCGCACACGAAAATGTGCCAGGACAGAGACGTGTTCTACGTTGTCCCCTCTCGTCGTGCAGTTTGTGCCTCTGCTGCTTCTGCTGTTAGGAATCGCTCCTTGAAAGGCGAGCGAGAGCGTCCTTCCGGGTGCATTGCACTGAGTCGAGTGCTCGCTCGGGACTTTGCTCTCGCGGCCAAGGCAAGAGGGCGTGCTTGCCCGCAGAACCGAGAACACGCTGTTGGGCAGAGCTGCAACTGACCGCTGGAGTTCAGCTCTCGCCGGACGGCAGAAGGCGAAGAACGAAGGCGCTTGCGAGCGGCGCAGTGCAGCGAAGAGCTCTCCGAATTCGCCGCTAGCTCCACGGTCCTTCTCAGCTGCGAGTAGCAGCGCTCGCAGTACACAGAGCTTCGCAAGGCCCGAAGAGCCGGAGGGAAGTATCGCACACGAAAATGTGCCAGGACAGAGACGTGTTCTACGTTGTCCCTTCTCGTCGTGCAGTTTGTGCCTCTGCTGCTTCTGCTGTTAGGAATCGCTCCTTGAAAGGCGAGCGAGAGCGTCCTTCCGGGTGCATTGCACTGAGTCGAGTGCTCGCTCGGGACTTTGCTCTCGGGGCCAAGGCAAGAGGGCGTGCTTGCCCGCAGAACCGAGAACACGCTGTTGGGCAGAGCTGCAACTGACCGCTGGAGTTCAGCTCTCGCCGGACGGCAGAAGGCGAAGAACGAAGGCGCTTGCGAGCGGCGCAGTGCAGCGAAGAGCTCTCCGAATTCGCCGCTAGCTCCACGGTCCTTCTCAGCTGCGAGTAGCAGCGCTCGCAGTACACAGAGCTTCGCAAGGCCCGAAGAGCCGGAGGGAAGTATCGCACACGAAAATGTGCCAGGACAGAGACGTGTTCTACGTTGTCCCTTCTCGTCGTGCAGTTTGTGCCTCTGCTGCTTCTGCTGTTAGGAATCGCTCCTTGAAAGGCGAGCGAGAGCGTCCTTCCGGGTGCATTGCACTGAGTCGAGTGCTCGCTCGGGACTTTGCTCTCGGGGCCAAGGCAAGAGGGCGTGCTTGCCCGCAGAACCGAGAACACGCTGTTGGGCAGAGCTGCAACTGACCGCTGGAGTTCAGCTCTCGCCGGACGGCAGAAGGCGAAGAACGAAGCCGCTTGCGAGCGGCGCAGTGCAGCGAAGAGCTCTCCGAATTCGCCGCTAGCTCCACGGTCCTTCTCAGCTGCGAGTAGCAGCGCTCGCAGTACACAGAGCTTCGCAAGGCCCGAAGAGCCGGAGGAAAGTATCGCACACGAAAATGTGCCAGGACAGAGACGTGTTCTACGTTGTCCCTTCTCGTCGTGCAGTTTGTGCCTCTGCTGCTTCTGCTGTTAGGAATCGCTCCTTGAAAGGCGAGCGAGAGCGTCCTTCCGGGTGCATTGCACTGAGTCGAGTGCTCGCTCGGGACTTTGCTCTCGCGGCCAAGGCAAGAGGGCGTGCTTGCCCGCAGAACCGAGAACACGCTGTTGGGCAGAGCTGCAACTGACCGCTGGAGTTCAGCTCTCGCCGGACGGCAGAAGGCGAAGAACGAAGCCGCTTGCGAGCGGCGCAGTGCAGCGAAGAGCTCTCCGAATTCGCCGCTAGCTCCACGGTCCTTCTCAGCTGCGAGTAGCAGCGCTCGCAGTACACAGAGCTTCGCAAGGCCCGAAGAGCCGGAGGGAAGTATCGCACACGCAAATGTGCCAGGACAGAGACGTGTTCTACGGTGTCCCCTCTCGTCGTGCAGTTTGTGCCTCTGCTGCTTCTGCTGTTAGGAATCGCTCCTTGAAAGGCGAGCGAGAGCGTCCTTCCGGGTGCATTGCACTGAGTCGAGTGCTCGCTCGGGACTTTGCTCTCGGGGCCAAGGCAAGAGGGCGTGCTTGCCCGCAGAACCGAGAACACGCTGTTGGGCAGAGCTGCAACTGACCGCTGGAGTTCAGCTCTCGCCGGACGGCAGAAGGCGAAGAACGAAGGCGCTTGCGAGCGGCGCAGTGCAGCGAAGAGCTCTCCGAATTCGCCGCTAGCTCCACGGTCCTTCTCAGCTGCGAGTAGCTGCTCTCGCAGTACACAGAGCTTCGCAAGGCCCGAAGAGCCGGAGGGAAGTATCGCACACGCAAATGTGCCAGGACAGAGACGTGTTCTACGGTGTCCCCTCTCGTCGTGCAGTTTGTGCCTCTGCTGCTTCTGCTGTTAGGAATCGCTCCTTGAAAGGCGAGCGAGAGCGTCCTTCCGGGTGCATTGCACTGAGTCGAGTGCTCGCTCGGGACTTTGCTCTCGGGGCCAAGGCAAGAGGGCGTGCTTGCCCGCAGAACCGAGAACACGCTGTTGGGCAGAGCTGCAACTGACCGCTGGAGTTCAGCTCTCGCCGGACGGCAGAAGGCGAAGAACGAAGCCGCTTGCGAGCGGCGCAGTGCAGCGAAGAGCTCTCCGAATTCGCCGCTAGCTCCACGGTCCTTCTCAGCTGCGAGTAGCTGCTCTCGCAGTACACAGAGCTTCGCAAGGCCCGAAGACCCGGAGGGAAGTATCGCACACGCAAATGTGCCAGGACAGAGACGTGTTCTACGTTGTCCCTTCTCGTCGTGCAGTTTGTGCCTCTGCTGCTTCTGCTGTTAGGAATCGCTCCTTGAAAGGCGAGCGAGAGCGTCCTTCCGGGTGCATTGCACTGAGTCGAGTGCTCGCTCGGGACTTTGCTCTCGCGGCCAAGGCAAGAGGGCGTGCTTGCCCGCAGAACCGAGAACACGCTGTTGGGCAGAGCTGCAACTGACCGCTGGAGTTCAGCTCTCGCCGGACGGCAGAAGGCGAAGAACGAAGCCGCTTGCGAGCGGCGCAGTGCAGCGAAGAGCTCTCCGAATTCGCCGCTAGCTCCACGGTCCTTCTCAGCTGCGAGTAGCAGCGCTCGCAGTACACAGAGCTTCGCAAGGCCCGAAGAGCCGGAGGGAAGTATCGCACACGAAAATGTGCCAGGACAGAGACGTGTTCTACGGTGTCCCCTCTCGTCGTGCAGTTTGTGCCTCTGCTGCTTCTGCTGTTAGGAATCGCTCCTTGAAAGGCGAGCGAGAGCGTCCTTCCGGGTGCATTGCACTGAGTCGAGTGCTCGCTCGGGACTTTGCTCTCGCGGCCAAGGCAAGAGGGCGTGCTTGCCCGCAGAACCGAGAACACGCTGTTGGGCAGAGCTGCAACTGACCGCTGGAGTTCAGCTCTCGCCGGACGGCAGAAGGCGAAGAACGAAGCCGCTTGCGAGCGGCGCAGTGCAGCGAAGAGCTCTCCGAATTCGCCGCTAGCTCCACGGTCCTTCTCAGCTGCGAGTAGCAGCGCTCGCAGTACACAGAGCTTCGCAAGGCCCGAAGAGCCGGAGGGAAGTATCGCACACGAAAATGTGCCAGGACAGAGACGTGTTCTACGTTGTCCCCTCTCGTCGTGCAGTTTGTGCCTCTGCTGCTTCTGCTGTTAGGAATCGCTCCTTGAAAGGCGAGCGAGAGCGTCCTTCCGGGTGCATTGCACTGAGTCGAGTGCTCGCTCGGGACTTTGCTCTCGCGGCCAAGGCAAGAGGGCGTGCTTGCCCGCAGAACCGAGAACACGCTGTTGGGCAGAGCTGCAACTGACCGCTGGAGTTCAGCTCTCGCCGGACGGCAGAAGGCGAAGAACGAAGCCGCTTGCGAGCGGCGCAGTGCAGCGAAGAGCTCTCCGAATTCGCCGCTAGCTCCACGGTCCTTCTCAGCTGCGAGTAGCAGCGCTCGCAGTACACAGAGCTTCGCAAGGCCCGAAGAGCCGGAGGGAAGTATCGCACACGAAAATGTGCCAGGACAGAGACGTGTTCTACGTTGTCCCCTCTCGTCGTGCAGTTTGTGCCTCTGCTGCTTCTGCTGTTAGGAATCGCTCCTTGAAAGGCGAGCGAGAGCGTCCTTCCGGGTGCATTGCACTGAGTCGAGTGCTCGCTCGGGACTTTGCTCTCGGGGCCAAGGCAAGAGGGCGTGCTTCCCCCAGAACCGAGAACACGCTGTTGGGCAGAGCTGCAACTGACCGCGGGAGTTCAGCTCTCGCCGGACGGCAGAAGGCGAAGAACGAAGGCGCTTGCGAGCGGCGCAGTGCAGCGAAGAGCTCTCCGAATTCGCCGCTAGCTCCACGGTCCTTCTCAGCTGCGAGTAGCTGCTCTCGCAGTACACAGAGCTTCGCAAGGCCCGAAGAGCCGGAGGGAAGTATCGCACACGCAAATGTGCCAGGACAGAGACGTGTTCTACGGTGTCCCCTCTCGTCGTGCAGTTTGTGCCTCTGCTGCTTCTGCTGTTAGGAATCGCTCCTTGAAAGGCGAGCGAGAGCGTCCTTCCGGGTGCATTGCACTGAGTCGAGTGCTCGCTCGGGACTTTGCTCTCGGGGCCAAGGCAAGAGGGCGTGCTTGCCCGCAGAACCGAGAACACGCTGTTGGGCAGAGCTGCAGCTGACCGCTGGAGTTCAGCTCTCGCCGGACGGCAGAAGGCGAAGAACGAAGCCGCTTGCGAGCGGCGCAGTGCAGCGAAGAGCTCTCCGAATTCGCCGCTAGCTCCACGGTCCTTCTCAGCTGCGAGTAGCTGCTCTCGCAGTACACAGAGCTTCGCAAGGCCCGAAGACCCGGAGGGAAGTATCGCACACGCAAATGTGCCAGGACAGAGACGTGTTCTACGTTGTCCCCTCTCGTCGTGCAGTTTGTGCCTCTGCTGCTTCTGCTGTTAGGAATCGCTCCTTGAAAGGCGAGCGAGAGCGTCCTTCCGGGTGCATTGCACTGAGTCGAGTGCTCGCTCGGGACTTTGCTCTCGGGGCCAAGGCAAGAGGGCGTGCTTGCCCGCAGAACCGAGAACACGCTGTTGGGCAGAGCTGCAGCTGACCGCTGGAGTTCAGCTCTCGCCGGACGGCAGAAGGCGAAGAACGAAGCCTCTTGCGAGCGGCGCAGTGCAGCGAAGAGCTCTCCGAATTCGCCGCTAGCTCCACGGTCCTTCTCAGCTGCGAGTAGCAGCGCTCGCAGTACACAGAGCTTCGCAAGGCCCGAAGACCCGGAGGGAAGTATCGCACACGCAAATGTGCCAGGACAGAGACGTGTTCTACGTTGTCCCTTCTCGTCGTGCAGTTTGTGCCTCTGCTGCTTCTGCTGTTAGGAATCGCTCCTTGAAAGGCGAGCGAGAGCGTCCTTCCGGGTGCATTGCACTGAGTCGAGTGCTCGCTCGGGACTTTGCACTCGGGGCCAAGGCAAGAGGGCGTGCTTGCCCGCAGAACCGAGAACACGCTGTTGGGCAGAGCTGCAGCTGACCGCTGGAGTTCAGCTCTCGCCGGACGGCAGAAGGCGAAGAACGAAGCCGCTTGCGAGCGGCGCAGTGCAGCGAAGAGCTCTCCGAATTCGCCGCTAGCTCCACGGTCCTTCTCAGCTGCGAGTAGCAGCGCTCGCAGTACACAGAGCTTCGCAAGGCCCGAAGAGCCGGAGGGAAGTATCGCACACGAAAATGTGCCAGGACAGAGACGTGTTCTACGGTGTCCCCTCTCGTCGTGCAGTTTGTGCCTCTGCTGCTTCTGCTGTTAGGAATCGCTCCTTGAAAGGCGAGCGAGAGCGTCCTTCCGGGTGCATTGCACTGAGTCGAGTGCTCGCTCGGGACTTTGCTCTCGCGGCCAAGGCAAGAGGGCGTGCTTGCCCGCAGAACCGAGAACACGCTGTTGGGCAGAGCTGCAACTGACCGCTGGAGTTCAGCTCTCGCCGGACGGCAGAAGGCGAAGAACGAAGCCGCTTGCCAGCGGCGCAGTGCAGCGAAGAGCACACGAGCAGTCAAAGAGCTCCTTCAGTATCGCTTTCACTTCTCAGTGGTCTTTCTGCTTGGAAAAGCAGCACACAGCCGTTGCACGCCAGGGCCAAAGCTGCGGCACTGCCCCTCCTCACTCCTTCGCTGTACTGTACTCCATGCAGCTAGAGCGAAGCGAGAAGGACGCGAGGAAGAAAAAGCGTACTTAAACTAGCCCCCTGGCAGCAGCCCTGAAAGGGCGCATAACACACGGCGTCTCGCTGCCCTCCGTTCTACATACTCGCAGCTCCCTCTGCCGACTTGCGAAAGTTGTTACCAGAGCAGAGGCGGCCAGATTGAAGAGGCAGTGCCTAGGTTCACCTTCTCCTTACTGCGCGTAAGCCACGTCCAGCTCCTCGCTGCACTCTGGATTTCCCTTCTCCGCGGCACTTACCGTGGTGCTGTGTGCAACTCGGCGCCTAGAAGCGACCGCCAATGCTTTCACAGCGGGCTGCAAGGGAACCAAGGAGCAGCACAAGCAGCAGTGCTTCAGCTTGCTCCTTCCGACTGCTAAGGGCACTTGGGAGGGCAAGGGAGAGTCAACCACCTTCCTCTCCTAGTAGCCTGTAACGTGGTGCACACAAGCACGGGACGAGTGCTGCTTCGTTCACCGCCCTCGCCCACGCCTGGCGCTGCTTTCACTTGCCGGCGGCCAGAAGCCGCTGCAAGGGCGCCACACAACCACAAGTGCGCCGGCAGCCAAGAGCTAGAGAACGCGGCTTCTGCCCAAGCCCGCCTAGGGCGTGCACCTTTGTTCTCAGAGCTCCGTGCAACAGTCTGCCTCTCTCGCAGTTCGAATGGAAAACGAAAGCTTTTCGCCTACCCCCTTCACAGAGATCCGTTGCCAGGACGAGAATGCCTTGTGGCCGGAGCTCCCCCCCGCCGCGAGGAAGCTGCTATTAGCACCGCGTTGCAGGGACACGTCTCGCTTCTTGACTACGTGCTCAGCGCTCTCCGAATTCGCCGCTAGCTCCACGGTCTTTCTCAGCTGCAAGTAGCAGCGCTCACAGTACATAGAGCTTCGCAAGGACCGAAGACCCGGAGGGAAGTATCGCACACGAAAATGTGCCAGGACAGAGACGTGTTCTACGGTGTCCCCTCTCGTCGTGCAGTTTGTGCCTCTGCTGCTTCTGCTGTTAGGAATCGCTCCTTGAAAGGCGAGCGAGAGCGTCCTTCCGGGTGCATTGCACTGAGTCGAGTGCTCGCTCGGGACTTTGCTCTCGCGGCCAAGGCAAGAGGGCGTGCTTGCCCGCAGAACCGAGAACACGCTGTTGGGCAGAGCTGCAACTGACCGCTGGAGTTCAGCTCTCGCCGGACGGCAGAAGGCGAAGAACGAAGCCGCTTGCGAGCGGCGCAGTGCAGCGAAGAGCTCTCCGAATTCGCCGCTAGCTCCACGGTCCTTCTCAGCTGCGAGTAGCAGCGCTCGCAGTACACAGAGCTTCGCAAGGCCCGAAGAGCCGGAGGGAAGTATCGCACACGAAAATGTGCCAGGACAGAGACGTGTTCTACGTTGTCCCCTCTCGTCGTGCAGTTTGTGCCTCTGCTGCTTCTGCTGTTAGGAATCGCTCCTTGAAAGGCGAGCGAGAGCGTCCTTCCGGGTGCATTGCACTGAGTCGAGTGCTCGCTCGGGACTTTGCTCTCGCGGCCAAGGCAAGAGGGCGTGCTTGCCCGCAGAACCGAGAACACGCTGTTGGGCAGAGCTGCAACTGACCGCTGGAGTTCAGCTCTCGCCGGACGGCAGAAGGCGAAGAACGAAGCCGCTTGCGAGCGGCGCAGTGCAGCGAAGAGCTCTCCGAATTCGCCGCTAGCTCCACGGTCCTTCTCAGCTGCGAGTAGCAGCGCTCGCAGTACACAGAGCTTCGCAAGGCCCGAAGAGCCGGAGGGAAGTATCGCACACGAAAATGTGCCAGGACAGAGACGTGTTCTACGTTGTCCCTTCTCGTCGTGCAGTTTGTGCCTCTGCTGCTTCTGCTGTTAGGAATCGCTCCTTGAAAGGCGAGCGAGAGCGTCCTTCCGGGTGCATTGCACTGAGTCGAGTGCTCGCTCGGGACTTTGCTCTCGGGGCCAAGGCAAGAGGGCGTGCTTGCCCGCAGAACCGAGAACACGCTGTTGGGCAGAGCTGCAACTGACCGCTGGAGTTCAGCTCTCGCCGGACGGCAGAAGGCGAAGAACGAAGCCGCTTGCGAGCGGCGCAGTGCAGCGAAGAGCTCTCCGAATTCGCCGCTAGCTCCACGGTCCTTCTCAGCTGCGAGTAGCAGCGCTCGCAGTACACAGAGCTTCGCAAGGCCCGAAGAGCCGGAGGGAAGTATCGCACACGAAAATGTGCCAGGACAGAGACGTGTTCTACGTTGTCCCTTCTCGTCGTGCAGTTTGTGCCTCTGCTGCTTCTGCTGTTAGGAATCGCTCCTTGAAAGGCGAGCGAGAGCGTCCTTCCGGGTGCATTGCACTGAGTCGAGTGCTCGCTCGGGACTTTGCTCTCGCGGCCAAGGCAAGAGGGCGTGCTTGCCCGCAGAACCGAGAACACGCTGTTGGGCAGAGCTGCAACTGACCGCTGGAGTTCAGCTCTCGCCGGACGGCAGAAGGCGAAGAACGAAGCCGCTTGCGAGCGGCGCAGTGCAGCGAAGAGCTCTCCGAATTCGCCGCTAGCTCCACGGTCCTTCTCAGCTGCGAGTAGCAGCGCTCGCAGTACACAGAGCTTCGCAAGGCCCGAAGAGCCGGAGGGAAGTATCGCACACGAAAATGTGCCAGGACAGAGACGTGTTCTACGTTGTCCCTTCTCGTCGTGCAGTTTGTGCCTCTGCTGCTTCTGCTGTTAGGAATCGCTCCTTGAAAGGCGAGCGAGAGCGTCCTTCCGGGTGCATTGCACTGAGTCGAGTGCTCGCTCGGGACTTTGCTCTCGCGGCCAAGGCAAGAGGGCGTGCTTGCCCGCAGAACCGAGAACACGCTGTTGGGCAGAGCTGCAACTGACCGCTGGAGTTCAGCTCTCGCCGGACGGCAGAAGGCGAAGAACGAAGGCGCTTGCGAGCGGCGCAGTGCAGCGAAGAGCTCTCCGAATTCGCCGCTAGCTCCACGGTCCTTCTCAGCTGCGAGTAGCAGCGCTCGCAGTACACAGAGCTTCGCAAGGCCCGAAGAGCCGGAGGGAAGTATCGCACACGAAAATGTGCCAGGACAGAGACGTGTTCTACGTTGTCCCTTCTCGTCGTGCAGTTTGTGCCTCTGCTGCTTCTGCTGTTAGGAATCGCTCCTTGAAAGGCGAGCGAGAGCGTCCTTCCGGGTGCATTGCACTGAGTCGAGTGCTCGCTCGGGACTTTGCTCTCGGGGCCAAGGCAAGAGGGCGTGCTTGCCCGCAGAACCGAGAACACGCTGTTGGGCAGAGCTGCAACTGACCGCTGGAGTTCAGCTCTCGCCGGACGGCAGAAGGCGAAGAACGAAGCCGCTTGCGAGCGGCGCAGTGCAGCGAAGAGCTCTCCGAATTCGCCGCTAGCTCCACGGTCCTTCTCAGCTGCGAGTAGCAGCGCTCGCAGTACACAGAGCTTCGCAAGGCCCGAAGAGCCGGAGGGAAGTATCGCACACGCAAATGTGCCAGGACAGAGACGTGTTCTACGTTGTCCCTTCTCGTCGTGCAGTTTGTGCCTCTGCTGCTTCTGCTGTTAGGAATCGCTCCTTGAAAGGCGAGCGAGAGCGTCCTTCCGGGTGCATTGCACTGAGTCGAGTGCTCGCTCGGGACTTTGCTCTCGGGGCCAAGGCAAGAGGGCGTGCTTGCCCGCAGAACCGAGAACACGCTGTTGGGCAGAGCTGCAACTGACCGCTGGAGTTCAGCTCTCGCCGGACGGCAGAAGGCGAAGAACGAAGCCGCTTGCGAGCGGCGCAGTGCAGCGAAGAGCTCTCCGAATTCGCCGCTAGCTCCACGGTCCTTCTCAGCTGCGAGTAGCAGCGCTCGCAGTACACAGAGCTTCGCAAGGCCCGAAGAGCCGGAGGGAAGTATCGCACACGAAAATGTGCCAGGACAGAGACGTGTTCTACGTTGTCCCCTCTCGTCGTGCAGTTTGTGCCTCTGCTGCTTCTGCTGTTAGGAATCGCTCCTTGAAAGGCGAGCGAGAGCGTCCTTCCGGGTGCATTGCACTGAGTCGAGTGCTCGCTCGGGACTTTGCTCTCGCGGCCAAGGCAAGAGGGCGTGCTTGCCCGCAGAACCGAGAACACGCTGTTGGGCAGAGCTGCAACTGACCGCTGGAGTTCAGCTCTCGCCGGACGGCAGAAGGCGAAGAACGAAGCCGCTTGCGAGCGGCGCAGTGCAGCGAAAAGCTCTCCGAATTCGCCGCTAGCTCCACGGTCCTTCTCAGCTGCGAGTAGCAGCGCTCGCAGTACACAGAGCTTCGCAAGGCCCGAAGAGCCGGAGGGAAGTATCGCACACGAAAATGTGCCAGGACAGAGACGTGTTCTACGTTGTCCCTTCTCGTCGTGCAGTTTGTGCCTCTGCTGCTTCTGCTGTTAGGAATCGCTCCTTGAAAGGCGAGCGAGAGCGTCCTTCCGGGTGCATTGCACTGAGTCGAGTGCTCGCTCGGGACTTTGCTCTCGCGGCCAAAGCAAGAGGGCGTGCTTGCCCGCAGAACCGAGAACACGCTGTTGGGCAGAGCTGCAACTGACCGCTGGAGTTCAGCTCTCGCCGGACGGCAGAAGGCGAAGAACGAAGCCGCTTGCGAGCGGCGCAGTGCAGCGAAGAGCTCTCCGAATTCGCCGCTAGCTCCACGGTCCTTCTCAGCTGCGAGTAGCAGCGCTCGCAGTACACAGAGCTTCGCAAGGCCCGAAGAGCCGGAGGGAAGTATCGCACACGAAAATGTGCCAGGACAGAGACGTGTTCTACGTTGTCCCTTCTCGTCGTGCAGTTTGTGCCTCTGCTGCTTCTGCTGTTAGGAATCGCTCCTTGAAAGGCGAGCGAGAGCGTCCTTCCGGGTGCATTGCACTGAGTCGAGTGCTCGCTCGGGACTTTGCTCTCGGGGCCAAGGCAAGAGGGCGTGCTTGCCCGCAGAACCGAGAACACGCTGTTGGGCAGAGCTGCAACTGACCGCTGGAGTTCAGCTCTCGCCGGACGGCAGAAGGCGAAGAACGAAGCCGCTTGCGAGCGGCGCAGTGCAGCGAAGAGCTCTCCGAATTCGCCGCTAGCTCCACGGTCCTTCTCAGCTGCGAGTAGCAGCGCTCGCAGTACACAGAGCTTCGCAAGGCCCGAAGAGCCGGAGGGAAGTATCGCACACGAAAATGTGCCAGGACAGAGACGTGTTCTACGTTGTCCCTTCTCGTCGTGCAGTTTGTGCCTCTGCTGCTTCTGCTGTTAGGAATCGCTCCTTGAAAGGCGAGCGAGAGCGTCCTTCCGGGTGCATTGCACTGAGTCGAGTGCTCGCTCGGGACTTTGCTCTCGCGGCCAAGGCAAGAGGGCGTGCTTGCCCGCAGAACCGAGAACACGCTGTTGGGCAGAGCTGCAACTGACCGCTGGAGTTCAGCTCTCGCCGGACGGCAGAAGGCGAAGAACGAAGCCGCTTGCGAGCGGCGCAGTGCAGCGAAGAGCTCTCCGAATTCGCCGCTAGCTCCACGGTCCTTCTCAGCTGCGAGTAGCAGCGCTCGCAGTACACAGAGCTTCGCAAGGCCCGAAGAGCCGGAGGGAAGTATCGCACACGAAAATGTGCCAGGACAGAGACGTGTTCTACGTTGTCCCTTCTCGTCGTGCAGTTTGTGCCTCTGCTGCTTCTGCTGTTAGGAATCGCTCCTTGAAAGGCGAGCGAGAGCGTCCTTCCGGGTGCATTGCACTGAGTCGAGTGCTCGCTCGGGACTTTGCTCTCGGGGCCAAGGCAAGAGGGCGTGCTTGCCCGCAGAACCGAGAACACGCTGTTGGGCAGAGCTGCAACTGACCGCTGGAGTTCAGCTCTCGCCGGACGGCAGAAGGCGAAGAACGAAGCCGCTTGCGAGCGGCGCAGTGCAGCGAAGAGCTCTCCGAATTCGCCGCTAGCTCCACGGTCCTTCTCAGCTGCGAGTAGCAGCGCTCGCAGTACACAGAGCTTCGCAAGGCCCGAAGAGCCGGAGGGAAGTATCGCACACGAAAATGTGCCAGGACAGAGACGTGTTCTACGTTGTCCCCTCTCGTCGTGCAGTTTGTGCCTCTGCTGCTTCTGCTGTTAGGAATCGCTCCTTGAAAGGCGAGCGAGAGCGTCCTTCCGGGTGCATTGCACTGAGTCGAGTGCTCGCTCGGGACTTTGCTCTCGCGGCCAAGGCAAGAGGGCGTGCTTGCCCGCAGAACCGAGAACACGCTGTTGGGCAGAGCTGCAACTGACCGCTGGAGTTCAGCTCTCGCCGGACGGCAGAAGGCGAAGAACGAAGCCGCTTGCGAGCGGCGCAGTGCAGCGAAGAGCTCTCCGAATTCGCCGCTAGCTCCACGGTCCTTCTCAGCTGCGAGTAGCAGCGCTCGCAGTACACAGAGCTTCGCAAGGCCCGAAGAGCCGGAGGGAAGTATCGCACACGAAAATGTGCCAGGACAGAGACGTGTTCTACGTTGTCCCCTCTCGTCGTGCAGTTTGTGCCTCTGCTGCTTCTGCTGTTAGGAATCGCTCCTTGAAAGGCGAGCGAGAGCGTCCTTCCGGGTGCATTGCACTGAGCTCGAGTGCTCGCTCGGGACTTTGCTCTCGGGGCCAAGGCAAGAGGGCGTGCTTGCCCGCAGAACCGAGAACACGCTGTTGGGCAGAGCTGCAACTGACCGCTGGAGTTCAGCTCTCGCCGGACGGCAGAAGGCGAAGAACGAAGCCGCTTGCGAGCGGCGCAGTGCAGCGAAGAGCTCTCCGAATTCGCCGCTAGCTCCACGGTCCTTCTCAGCTGCGAGTAGCAGCGCTCGCAGTACACAGAGCTTCGCAAGGCCCGAAGAGCCGGAGGA
>NW_028276128.1:0-51290 GCF_052056855.1 Sturnus vulgaris
TGGACGGCAGAAGGCGAAGAACGAAGCCGCTTGCGAGCGGCGCAGTGCAGCGAAGAGCTCTCCGAATTCGCCGCTAGCTCCACGGTCCTTCTCAGCTGCGAGTAGCAGCGCTCGCAGTACACAAAGCTTCGCAAGGCCCGAAGAGCCGGAGGGAAGTATCGCACACGCAAATGTGCCAGGACAGAGACGTGTTCTACGGTGTCCCCTCTCGTCGTGCAGTTTGTGCCTCTGCTGCTTCTGCTGTTAGGAATCGCTCCTTGAAAGGCGAGCGAGAGCGTCCTTCCGGGTGCATTGCACTGAGTCGAGTGCTCGCTCGGGACTTTGCTCTCGGGGCCAAGGCAAGAGGGCGTGCTTGCCCGCAGAACCGAGAACACGCTGTTGGGCAGAGCTGCAACTGACCGCTGGAGTTCAGCTCTCGCCGGACGGCAGAAGGCGAAGAACGAAGGCGCTTGCGAGCGGCGCAGTGCAGCGAAGAGCTCTCCGAATTCGCCGCTAGCTCCACGGTCCTTCTCAGCTGCGAGTAGCAGCGCTCGCAGTACACAGAGCTTAGCAAGGCCCGAAGAGCCGGAGGGAAGTATCGCACACGAAAATGTGCCAGGACAGAGACGTGTTCTACGTTGTCCCCTCTCGTCGTGCAGTTTGTGCCTCTGCTGCTTCTGCTGTTAGGAATCGCTCCTTGAAAGGCGAGCGAGAGCGTCCTTCCGGGTGCATTGCACTGAGTCGAGTGCTCGCTCGGGACTTTGCTCTCGGGGCCAAGGCAAGAGGGCGTGCTTGCCCGCAGAACCGAGAACACGCTGTTGGGCAGAGCTGCAACTGACCGCTGGAGTTCAGCCTTCGCCGGACGGCAGAAGGCGAAGAACGAAGGCGCTTGCGAGCGGCGCAGTGCAGCGAAGAGCTCTCCGAATTCGCCGCTAGCTCCACGGTCCTTCTCAGCTGCGAGTAGCAGCGCTCGCAGTACGCAGAGCTTCGCAAGGCCCGAAGACCCGGAGGGAAGTATCGCACACGCAAATGTGCCAGGACAGAGACGTGTTCTACGTTGTCCCTTCTCGTCGTGCAGTTTGTGCCTCTGCTGCTTCTGCTGTTAGGAATCGCTCCTTGAAAGGCGAGCGAGAGCGTCCTTCCGGGTGCATTGCACTGAGTCGAGTGCTCGCTCGGGACTTTGCTCTCGGGGCCAAGGCAAGAGGGCGTGCTTGCCCGCAGAACCGAGAACACGCTGTTGGGCAGAGCTGCAACTGACCGCTGGAGTTCAGCCTTCGCCGGACGGCAGAAGGCGAAGAACGAAGCCGCTTGCGAGCGGCGCAGTGCAGCGAAGAGCTCTCCGAATTCGCCGCTAGCTCCACGGTCCTTCTCAGCTGCGAGTAGCAGCGCTCGCAGTACGCAGAGCTTCGCAAGAACCGAAGAGCCGGAGGGAAGTATCGCACACGAAAATGTGCCAGGACAGAGACGTGTTCTACGTTGTCCCCTCTCGTCGTGCAGTTTGTGCCTCTGCTGCTTCTGCTGTTAGGAATCGCTCCTTGAAAGGCGAGCGAGAGCGTCCTTCCGGGTGCATTGCACTGAGTCGAGTGCTCGCTCGGGACTTTGCTCTCGCGGCCAAGGCAAGAGGGCGTGCTTGCCCGCAGAACCGAGAACACGCTGTTGGGCAGAGCTGCAACTGACCGCTGGAGTTCAGCCTTCGCCGGACGGCAGAAGGCGAAGAACGAAGCCGCTTGCGAGCGGCGCAGTGCAGCGAAGAGCTCTCCGAATTCGCCGCTAGCTCCACGGTCCTTCTCAGCTGCGAGTAGCAGCGCTCGCAGTACACAGAGCTTCGCAAGGCCCGAAGACCCGGAGGGAAGTATCGCGCACGCAAATGTGCCAGGACAGAGACGTGTTCTACGTTGTCCCTTGTCGTCGTGCAGTTTGTGCCTCTGCTGC
Source organism: Sturnus vulgaris (assembly GCF_052056855.1). Lineage (NCBI taxonomy): Eukaryota > Metazoa > Chordata > Aves > Passeriformes > Sturnidae > Sturnus > Sturnus vulgaris. Next base: position 1,912 of record NW_028276128.1, read on the forward strand.
TTCTGCTGTTAGGAATCGCTCCTTGAAAGGCGAGCGAGAGCGTCCTTCCGGGTGCATTGCACTGAGTCGAGTGCTCGCTCGGGACTTTGCTCTCGGGGCCAAGGCAAGAGGGCGTGCTTGCCCGCAGAACCGAGAACACGCTGTTGGGCAGAGCTGCAACTGACCGCTGGAGTTCAGCCTTTGCCGGACGGCAGAAGGCGAAGAACGAAGCCGCTTGCGAGCGGCGCAGTGCAGCGAAGAGCTCTCCGAATTCGCCGCTAGCTCCACGGTCCTTCTCAGCTGCGAGTAGCAGCGCTCGCAGTACACAGAGCTTCGCAAGAACCGAAGAGCCGGAGGGAAGTATCGCGCACGCAAATGTGCCAGGACAGAGACGTGTTCTACGTTGTCCCCTCTCGTCGTGCAGTTTGTGCCTCTGCTGCTTCTGCTGTTAGGAATCGCTCCTTGAAAGGCGAGCGAGAGCGTCCTTCCGGGTGCATTGCACTGAGTCGAGTGCTCGCTCGGGACTTTGCTCTCGCGGCCAAGGCAAGAGGGCGTGCTTGCCCGCAGAACCGAGAACACGCTGTTGGGCAGAGCTGCAACTGACCGCTGGAGTTCAGCCTTCGCCGGACGGCAGAAGGCGAAGAACGAAGCCGCTTGCGAGCGGCGCAGTGCAGCGAAGAGCTCTCCGAATTCGCCGCTAGCTCCACGGTCCTTCTCAGCTGCGAGTAGCAGCGCTCGCAGTACACAGAGCTTCGCAAGGCCCGAAGAGCCGGAGGGAAGTATCGCGCACGCAAATGTGCCAGGACAGAGACGTGTTCTACGTTGTCCCCTCTCGTCGTGCAGTTTGTGCCTCTGCTGCTTCTGCTGTTAGGAATCGCTCCTTGAAAGGCGAGCGAGAGCGTCCTTCCGGGTGCATTGCACTGAGTCGAGTGCTCGCTCGGGACTTTGCTCTCGCGGCCAAGGCAAGAGGGCGTGCTTGCCCGCAGAACCGAGAACACGCTGTTGGGCAGAGCTGCAACTGACCGCTGGAGTTCAGCCTTCGCCGGACGGCAGAAGGCGAAGAACGAAGCCGCTTGCGAGCGGCGCAGTGCAGCGAAGAGCTCTCCGAATTCGCCGCTAGCTCCACGGTCCTTCTCAGCTGCGAGTAGCAGCGCTCGCAGTACACAGAGCTTCGCAAGGCCCGAAGACCCGGAGGGAAGTATCGCGCACGCAAATGTGCCAGGACAGAGACGTGTTCTACGTTGTCCCTTGTCGTCGTGCAGTTTGTGCCTCTGCTGCTTCTGCTGTTAGGAATCGCTCCTTGAAAGGCGAGCGAGAGCGTCCTTCCGGGTGCATTGCACTGAGTCGAGTGCTCGCTCGGGACTTTGCTCTCGGGGCCAAGGCAAGAGGGCGTGCTTGCCCGCAGAACCGAGAACACGCTGTTGGGCAGAGCTGCAACTGACCGCTGGAGTTCAGCTCTCGCCGGACGGCAGAAGGCGAAGAACGAAGCCGCTTGCGAGCGGCGCAGTGCAGCGAAGAGCTCTCCGAATTCGCCGCTAGCTCCACGGTCCTTCTCAGCTGCGAGTAGCAGCGCTCGCAGTACACAGAGCTTCGCAAGGCCCGAAGAGCCGGAGGGAAGTATCGCACACGCAAATGTGCCAGGACAGAGACGTGTTCTACGTTGTCCCCTCTCGTCGTGCAGTTTGTGCCTCTGCTGCTTCTGCTGTTAGGAATCGCTCCTTGAAAGGCGAGCGAGAGCGTCCTTCCGGGTGCATTGCACTGAGTCGAGTGCTCGCTCGGGACTTTGCTCTCGGGGCCAAGGCAAGAGGGCGTGCTTGCCCGCAGAACCGAGAACACGCTGTTGGGCAGAGCTGCAACTGACCGCTGGAGTTCAGCTCTCGCCGGACGGCAGAAGGCGAAGAACGAAGCCGCTTGCGAGCGGCGCAGTGCAGCGAAGAGCTCTCCGAATTCGCCGCTAGCTCCACGGTCCTTCTCAGCTGCGAGTAGCTGCTCTCGCAGTACACAGAGCTTCGCAAGGCCCGAAGAGCCGGAGGGAAGTATCGCACACGCAAATGTGCCAGGACAGAGACGTGTTCTACGGTGTCCCCTCTCGTCGTGCAGTTTGTGCCTCTGCTGCTTCTGTTGTTAGGAATCGCTCCTTGAAAGGCGAGCGAGAGCGTCCTTCCGGGTGCATTGCACTGAGTCGAGTGCTCGCTCGGGACTTTGCTCTCGCGGCCAAGGCAAGAGGGCGTGCTTGCCCGCAGAACCGAGAACACGCTGTTGGGCAGAGCTGCAACTGACCGCTGGAGTTCAGCTCTCGCCGGACGGCAGAAGGCGAAGAACGAAGGCGCTTGCGAGCGGCGCAGTGCAGCGAAGAGCTCTCCGAATTCGCCGCTAGCTCCACGGTCCTTCTCAGCTGCGAGTAGCAGCGCTCGCAGTACACAGAGCTTCGCAAGGCCCGAAGAGCCGGAGGGAAGTATCGCACACGCAAATGTGCCAGGACAGAGACGTGTTCTACGTTGTCCCCTCTCGTCGTGCAGTTTGTGCCTCTGCTGCTTCTGCTGTTAGGAATCGCTCCTTGAAAGGCGAGCGAGAGCGTCCTTCCGGGTGCATTGCACTGAGTCGAGTGCTCGCTCGGGACTTTGCTCTCGCGGCCAAGGCAAGAGGGCGTGCTTGCCCGCAGAACCGAGAACACGCTGTTGGGCAGAGCTGCAACTGACCGCTGGAGTTCAGCCTTCGCCGGACGGCAGAAGGCGAAGAACGAAGGCGCTTGCGAGCGGCGCAGTGCAGCGAAGAGCTCTCCGAATTCGCCGCTAGCTCCACGGTCCTTCTCAGCTGCGAGTAGCAGCGCTCGCAGTACACAGAGCTTCGCAAGGCCCGAAGAGCCGGAGGGAAGTATCGCACACGAAAATGTGCCAGGACAGAGACGTGTTCTACGGTGTCCCCTCTCGTCGTGCAGTTTGTGCCTCTGCTGCTTCTGCTGTTAGGAATCGCTCCTTGAAAGGCGAGCGAGAGCGTCCTTCCGGGTGCATTGCACTGAGTCGAGTGCTCGCTCGGGACTTTGCTCTCGCGGCCAAGGCAAGAGGGCGTGCTTGCCCGAAGAACCGAGAACACGCTGTTGGGCAGAGCTGCAACTGACCGCTGGAGTTCAGCTCTCGCCGGACGGCAGAAGGCGAAGAACGAAGCCGCTTGCGAGCGGCGCAGTGCAGCGAAGAGCTCTCCGAATTCGCCGCTAGCTCCACGGTCCTTCTCAGCTGCGAGTAGCAGCGCTCGCAGTACACAGAGCTTCGCAAGGCCCGAAGAGCCGGAGGGAAGTATCGCGCACGCAAATGTGCCAGGACAGAGACGTGTTCTACGTTGTCCCCTCTCGTCGTGCAGTTTGTGCCTCTGCTGCTTCTGCTGTTAGGAATCGCTCCTTGAAAGGCGAGCGAGAGCGTCCTTCCGGGTGCATTGCACTGAGTCGAGTGCTCGCTCGGGACTTTGCTCTCGGGGCCAAGGCAAGAGGGCGTGCTTCCCCCAGAACCGAGAACACGCTGTTGGGCAGAGCTGCAACTGACCGCTGGAGTTCAGCCTTCGCCGGACGGCAGAAGGCGAAGAACGAAGCCGCTTGCGAGCGGCGCAGTGCAGCGAAGAGCTCTCCGAATTCGCCGCTAGCTCCACGGTCCTTCTCAGCTGCGAGTAGCAGCGCTCGCAGTACACAGAGCTTCGCAAGGCCCGAAGAGCCGGAGGGAAGTATCGCACACGCAAATGTGCCAGGACAGAGACGTGTTCTACGTTGTCCCCTCTCGTCGTGCAGTTTGTGCCTCTGCTGCTTCTGCTGTTAGGAATCGCTCCTTGAAAGGCGAACGAGAGCGTCCTTCCGGGTGCATTGCACTGAGTCGAGTGCTCGCTCGGGACTTTGCTCTCGGGGCCAAGGCAAGAGGGCGTGCTTGCCCGCAGAACCGAGAACACGCTGTTGGGCAGAGCTGCAACTGACCGCTGGAGTTCAGCCTTCGCCGGACGGCAGAAGGCGAAGAACGAAGGCGCTTGCGAGCGGCGCAGTGCAGCGAAGAGCTCTCCGAATTCGCCGCTAGCTCCACGGTCCTTCTCAGCTGCGAGTAGCAGCGCTCGCAGTACACAGAGCTTCGCAAGGCCCGAAGAGCCGGAGGGAAGTATCGCACACGCAAATGTGCCAGGACAGAGACGTGTTCTACGTTGTCCCCTCTCGTCGTGCAGTTTGTGCCTCTGCTGCTTCTGCTGTTAGGAATCGCTCCTTGAAAGGCGAGCGAGAGCGTCCTTCCGGGTGCATTGCACTGAGTCGAGTGCTCGCTCGGGACTTTGCTCTCGCGGCCAAGGCAAGAGGGCGTGCTTGCCCGCAGAACCGAGAACACGCTGTTGGGCAGAGCTGCAACTGACCGCTGGAGTTCAGCTCTCGCCGGACGGCAGAAGGCGAAGAACGAAGGCGCTTGCGAGCGGCGCAGTGCAGCGAAGAGCTCTCCGAATTCGCCGCTAGCTCCACGGTCCTTCTCAGCTGCGAGTAGCAGCGCTCGCAGTACACAGAGCTTCGCAAGGCCCGAAGAGCCGGAGGGAAGTATCGCGCACGCAAATGTGCCAGGACAGAGACGTGTTCTACGTTGTCCCCTCTCGTCGTGCAGTTTGTGCCTCTGCTGCTTCTGCTGTTAGGAATCGCTCCTTGAAAGGCGAGCGAGAGCGTCCTTCCGGGTGCATTGCACTGAGTCGAGTGCTCGCTCGGGACTTTGCTCTCGCGGCCAAGGCAAGAGGGCGTGCTTGCCCGAAGAACCGAGAACACGCTGTTGGGCAGAGCTGCAACTGACCGCTGGAGTTCAGCTCTCGCCGGACGGCAGAAGGCGAAGAACGAAGGCGCTTGCGAGCGGCGCAGTGCAGCGAAGAGCTCTCCGAATTCGCCGCTAGCTCCACGGTCCTTCTCAGCTGCGAGTAGCAGCGCTCGCAGTACACAGAGCTTCGCAAGGCCCGAAGAGCCGGAGGGAAGTATCGCGCACGCAAATGTGCCAGGACAGAGACGTGTTCTACGTTGTCCCCTCTCGTCGTGCAGTTTGTGCCTCTGCTGCTTCTGCTGTTAGGAATCGCTCCTTGAAAGGCGAGCGAGAGCGTCCTTCCGGGTGCATTGCACTGAGTCGAGTGCTCGCTCGGGACTTTGCTCTCGCGGCCAAGGCAAGAGGGCGTGCTTGCCCGAAGAACCGAGAACACGCTATTGGGCAGAGCTGCAACTGACCGCTGGAGTTCAGCTCTCGCCGGACGGCAGAAGGCGAAGAACGAAGCCGCTTGCGAGCGGCGCAGTGCAGCGAAGAGCTCTCCGAATTCGCCGCTAGCTCCACGGTCCTTCTCAGCTGCGAGTAGCAGCGCTCGCAGTACACAGAGCTTCGCAAGGCCCGAAGACCCGGAGGGAAGTATCGCGCACGCAAATGTGCCAGGACAGAGACGTGTTCTACGTTGTCCCCTCTCGTCGTGCAGTTTGTGCCTCTGCTGCTTCTGCTGTTAGGAATCGCTCCTTGAAAGGCGAGCGAGAGCGTCCTTCCGGGTGCATTGCACTGAGTCGAGTGCTCGCTCGGGACTTTGCTCTCGGGGCCAAGGCAAGAGGGCGTGCTTCCCCCAGAACCGAGAACACGCTGTTGGGCAGAGCTGCAACTGACCGCTGGAGTTCAGCCTTCGCCGGACGGCAGAAGGCGAAGAACGAAGCCGCTTGCGAGCGGCGCAGTGCAGCGAAGAGCTCTCCGAATTCGCCGCTAGCTCCACGGTCCTTCTCAGCTGCGAGTAGCAGCGCTCGCAGTACACAGAGCTTCGCAAGGCCCGAAGAGCCGGAGGGAAGTATCGCGCACGCAAATGTGCCAGGACAGAGACGTGTTCTACGTTGTCCCCTCTCGTCGTGCAGTTTGTGCCTCTGCTGCTTCTGCTGTTAAGAATCGCTCCTTGAAAGGCGAACGAGAGCGTCCTTCCGGGTGCATTGCACTGAGTCGAGTGCTCGCTCGGGACTTTGCTCTCGGGGCCAAGGCAAGAGGGCGTGCTTGCCCGCAGAACCGAGAACACGCTGTTGGGCAGAGCTGCAACTGACCGCTGGAGTTCAGCCTTCGCCGGACGGCAGAAGGCGAAGAACGAAGGCGCTTGCGAGCGGCGCAGTGCAGCGAAGAGCTCTCCGAATTCGCCGCTAGCTCCACGGTCCTTCTCAGCTGCGAGTAGCAGCGCTCGCAGTACACAGAGCTTCGCAAGGCCCGAAGAGCCGGAGGGAAGTATCGCGCACGCAAATGTGCCAGGACAGAGACGTGTTCTACGTTGTCCCCTCTCGTCGTGCAGTTTGTGCCTCTGCTGCTTCTGCTGTTAGGAATCGCTCCTTGAAAGGCGAGCGAGAGCGTCCTTCCGGGTGCATTGCACTGAGTCGAGTGCTCGCTCGGGACTTTGCTCTCGCGGCCAAGGCAAGAGGGCGTGCTTGCCCGCAGAACCGAGAACACGCTGTTGGGCAGAGCTGCAACTGACCGCTGGAGTTCAGCTCTCGCCGGACGGCAGAAGGCGAAGAACGAAGGCGCTTGCGAGCGGCGCAGTGCAGCGAAGAGCTCTCCGAATTCGCCGCTAGCTCCACGGTCCTTCTCAGCTGCGAGTAGCAGCGCTCGCAGTACACAGAGCTTCGCAAGGCCCGAAGAGCCGGAGGGAAGTATCGCGCACGCAAATGTGCCAGGACAGAGACGTGTTCTACGTTGTCCCCTCTCGTCGTGCAGTTTGTGCCTCTGCTGCTTCTGCTGTTAGGAATCGCTCCTTGAAAGGCGAGCGAGAGCGTCCTTCCGGGTGCATTGCACTGAGTCGAGTGCTCGCTCGGGACTTTGCTCTCGCGGCCAAGGCAAGAGGGCGTGCTTGCCCGAAGAACCGAGAACACGCTGTTGGGCAGAGCTGCAACTGACCGCTGGAGTTCAGCTCTCGCCGGACGGCAGAAGGCGAAGAACGAAGCCGCTTGCGAGCGGCGCAGTGCAGCGAAGAGCTCTCCGAATTCGCCGCTAGCTCCACGGTCCTTCTCAGCTGCGAGTAGCAGCGCTCGCAGTACACAGAGCTTCGCAAGGCCCGAAGAGCCGGAGGGAAGTATCGCACACGCAAATGTGCCAGGACAGAGACGTGTTCTACGTTGTCCCCTCTCGTCGTGCAGTTTGTGCCTCTGCTGCTTCTGCTGTTAGGAATCGCTCCTTGAAAGGCGAGCGAGAGCGTCCTTCCGGGTGCATTGCACTGAGTCGAGTGCTCGCTCGGGACTTTGCTCTCGGGGCCAAGGCAAGAGGGCGTGCTTGCCCGCAGAACCGAGAACACGCTGTTGGGCAGAGCTGCAACTGACCGCTGGAGTTCAGCTCTCGCCGGACGGCAGAAGGCGAAGAACGAAGGCGCTTGCGAGCGGCGCAGTGCAGCGAAGAGCTCTCCGAATTCGCCGCTAGCTCCACGGTCCTTCTCAGCTGCGAGTAGCAGCGCTCGCAGTACACAGAGCTTCGCAAGGCCCGAAGAGCCGGAGGGAAGTATCGCGCACGCAAATGTGCCAGGACAGAGACGTGTTCTACGTTGTCCCCTCTCGTCGTGCAGTTTGTGCCTCTGCTGCTTCTGCTGTTAGGAATCGCTCCTTGAAAGGCGAGCGAGAGCGTCCTTCCGGGTGCATTGCACTGAGTCGAGTGCTCGCTCGGGACTTTGCTCTCGGGGCCAAGGCAAGAGGGCGTGCTTGCCCGCAGAACCGAGAACACGCTGTTGGGCAGAGCTGCAACTGACCGCTGGAGTTCAGCTCTCGCCGGACGGCAGAAGGCGAAGAACGAAGCCGCTTGCGAGCGGCGCAGTGCAGCGAAGAGCTCTCCGAATTCGCCGCTAGCTCCACGGTCCTTCTCAGCTGCGAGTAGCAGCGCTCGCAGTACACAGAGCTTCGCAAGGCCCGAAGAGCCGGAGGGAAGTATCGCACACGCAAATGTGCCAGGACAGAGACGTGTTCTACGTTGTCCCCTCTCGTCGTGCAGTTTGTGCCTCTGCTGCTTCTGCTGTTAGGAATCGCTCCTTGAAAGGCGAGCGAGAGCGTCCTTCCGGGTGCATTGCACTGAGTCGAGTGCTCGCTCGGGACTTTGCTCTCGCGGCCAAGGCAAGAGGGCGTGCTTGCCCGCAGAACCGAGAACACGCTGTTGGGCAGAGCTGCAACTGACCGCTGGAGTTCAGCCTTCGCCGGACGGCAGAAGGCGAAGAACGAAGGCGCTTGCGAGCGGCGCAGTGCAGCGAAGAGCTCTCCGAATTCGCCGCTAGCTCCACGGTCCTTCTCAGCTGCGAGTAGCAGCGCTCGCAGTACACAGAGCTTCGCAAGGCCCGAAGAGCCGGAGGGAAGTATCGCACACGCAAATGTGCCAGGACAGAGACGTGTTCTACGGTGTCCCCTCTCGTCGTGCAGTTTGTGCCTCTGCTGCTTCTGCTGTTAGGAATCGCTCCTTGAAAGGCGAGCGAGAGCGTCCTTCCGGGTGCATTGCACTGAGTCGAGTGCTCGCTCGGGACTTTGCTCTCGGGGCCAAGGCAAGAGGGCGTGCTTGCCCGCAGAACCGAGAACACGCTGTTGGGCAGAGCTGCAACTGACCGCTGGAGTTCAGCTCTCGCCGGACGGCAGAAGGCGAAGAACGAAGCCGCTTGCGAGCGGCGCAGTGCAGCGAAGAGCTCTCCGAATTCGCCGCTAGCTCCACGGTCCTTCTCAGCTGCGAGTAGCAGCGCTCGCAGTACACAGAGCTTCGCAAGGCCCGAAGAGCCGGAGGGAAGTATCGCTCACGAAAATGTGCCAGGACAGAGACGTGTTCTACGTTGTCCCTTCTCGTCGTGCAGTTTGTGCCTCTGCTGCTTCTGCTGTTAGGAATCGCTCCTTGAAAGGCGAGCGAGAGCGTCCTTCCGGGTGCATTGCACTGAGTCGAGTGCTCGCTCGGGACTTTGCTCTCGCGGCCAAGGCAAGAGGGCGTGCTTGCCCGCAGAACCGAGAACACGCTGTTGGGCAGAGCTGCAACTGACCGCTGGAGTTCAGCTCTCGCCGGACGGCAGAAGGCGAAGAACGAAGGCGCTTGCGAGCGGCGCAGTGCAGCGAAGAGCTCTCCGAATTCGCCGCTAGCTCCACGGTCCTTCTCAGCTGCGAGTAGCAGCGCTCGCAGTACACAGAGCTTCGCAAGGCCCGAAGAGCCGGAGGGAAGTATCGCACACGCAAATGTGCCAGGACAGAGACGTGTTCTACGTTGTCCCTTCTCGTCGTGCAGTTTGTGCCTCTGCTGCTTCTGCTGTTAGGAATCGCTCCTTGAAAGGCGAGCGAGAGCGTCCTTCCGGGTGCATTGCACTGAGTCGAGTGCTCGCTCGGGACTTTGCTCTCGGGGCCAAGGCAAGAGGGCGTGCTTGCCCGCAGAACCGAGAACACGCTGTTGGGCAGAGCTGCAACTGACCGCTGGAGTTCAGCTCTCGCCGGACGGCAGAAGGCGAAGAACGAAGCCGCTTGCGAGCGGCGCAGTGCAGCGAAGAGCTCTCCGAATTCGCCGCTAGCTCCACGGTCCTTCTCAGCTGCGAGTAGCAGCGCTCGCAGTACACAGAGCTTCGCAAGGCCCGAAGACCCGGAGGGAAGTATCGCACACGAAAATGTGCCAGGACAGAGACGTGATCTACGTTGTCCCCTCTCGTCGTGCAGTTTGTGCCTCTGCTGCTTCTGCTGTTAGGAATCGCTCCTTGAAAGGCGAGCGAGAGCGTCCTTCCGGGTGCATTGCACTGAGTCGAGTGCTCGCTCGGGACTTTGCTCTCGCGGCCAAGGCAAGAGGGCGTGCTTGCCCGCAGAACCGAGAACACGCTGTTGGGCAGAGCTGCAACTGACCGCTGGAGTTCAGCCTTCGCCGGACGGCAGAAGGCGAAGAACGAAGCCGCTTGCGAGCGGCGCAGTGCAGCGAAGAGCTCTCCGAATTCGCCGCTAGCTCCACGGTCCTTCTCAGCTGCGAGTAGCAGCGCTCGCAGTACACAGAGCTTCGCAAGGCCCGAAGACCCGGAGGGAAGTATCGCACACGCAAATGTGCCAGGACAGAGACGTGTTCTACGGTGTCCCCTCTCGTCGTGCAGTTTGTGCCTCTGCTGCTTCTGCTGTTAGGAATCGCTCCTTGAAAGGCGAGCGAGAGCGTCCTTCCGGGTGCATTGCACTGAGTCGAGTGCTCGCTCGGGACTTTGCTCTCGGGGCCAAGGCAAGAGGGCGTGCTTGCCCGCAGAACCGAGAACACGCTGTTGGGCAGAGCTGCAACTGACCGCTGGAGTTCAGCTCTCGCCGGACGGCAGAAGGCGAAGAACGAAGCCGCTTGCGAGCGGCGCAGTGCAGCGAAGAGCTCTCCGAATTCGCCGCTAGCTCCACGGTCCTTCTCAGCTGCGAGTAGCAGCGCTCGCAGTACACAGAGCTTCGCAAGGCCCGAAGACCCGGAGGGAAGTATCGCACACGAAAATGTGCCAGGACAGAGACGTGTTCTACGTTGTCCCCTCTCGTCGTGCAGTTTGTGCCTCTGCTGCTTCTGCTGTTAGGAATCGCTCCTTGAAAGGCGAGCGAGAGCGTCCTTCCGGGTGCATTGCACTGAGTCGAGTGCTCGCTCGGGACTTTGCTCTCGGGGCCAAGGCAAGAGGGCGTGCTTGCCCGCAGAACCGAGAACACGCTGTTGGGCAGAGCTGCAACTGACCGCTGGAGTTCAGCCTTCGCCGGACGGCAGAAGGCGAAGAACGAAGCCGCTTGCGAGCGGCGCAGTGCAGCGAAGAGCTCTCCGAATTCGCCGCTAGCTCCACGGTCCTTCTCAGCTGCGAGTAGCAGCGCTCGCAGTACACAGAGCTTCGCAAGGCCCGAAGAGCCGGAGGGAAGTATCGCACACGCAAATGTGCCAGGACAGAGACGTGTTCTACGTTGTCCCCTCTCGTCGTGCAGTTTGTGCCTCTGCTGCTTCTGCTGTTAGGAATCGCTCCTTGAAAGGCGAGCGAGAGCGTCCTTCCGGGTGCATTGCACTGAGTCGAGTGCTCGCTCGGGACTTTGCTCTCGCGGCCAAGGCAAGAGGGCGTGCTTGCCCGCAGAACCGAGAACACGCTGTTGGGCAGAGCTGCAACTGACCGCTGGAGTTCAGCTCTCGCCGGACGGCAGAAGGCGAAGAACGAAGGCGCTTGCGAGCGGCGCAGTGCAGCGAAGAGCTCTCCGAATTCGCCGCTAGCTCCACGGTCCTTCTCAGCTGCGAGTAGCAGCGCTCGCAGTACACAGAGCTTCGCAAGGCCCGAAGACCCGGAGGGAAGTATCGCACACGAAAATGTGCCAGGACAGAGACGTGATCTACGTTGTCCCCTCTCGTCGTGCAGTTTGTGCCTCTGCTGCTTCTGCTGTTAGGAATCGCTCCTTGAAAGGCGAGCGAGAGCGTCCTTCCGGGTGCATTGCACTGAGTCGAGTGCTCGCTCGGGACTTTGCTCTCGGGTCCAAGGCAAGAGGGCGTGCTTGCCCGCAGAACCGAGAACACGCTGTTGGGCAGAGCTGCAACTGACCGCTGGAGTTCAGCTCTCGCCGGACGGCAGAAGGCGAAGAACGAAGGCGCTTGCGAGCGGCGCAGTGCAGCGAAGAGCTCTCCGAATTCGCCGCTAGCTCCACGGTCCTTCTCAGCTGCGAGTAGCAGCGCTCGCAGTACACAGAGCTTCGCAAGGCCCGAAGACCCGGAGGGAAGTATCGCTCACGCAAATGTGCCAGGACAGAGACGTGTTCTACGTTGTCCCCTCTCGTCGTGCAGTTTGTGCCTCTGCTGCTTCTGCTGTTAGGAATCGCTCCTTGAAAGGCGAGCGAGAGCGTCCTTCCGGGTGCATTGCACTGAGTCGAGTGCTCGCTCGGGACTTTGCTCTCGGGGCCAAGGCAAGAGGGCGTGCTTGCCCGCAGAACCGAGAACACGCTGTTGGGCAGAGCTGCAACTGACCGCTGGAGTTCAGCTCTCGCCGGACGGCAGAAGGCGAAGAACGAAGCCGCTTGCGAGCGGCGCAGTGCAGCGAAGAGCTCTCCGAATTCGCCGCTAGCTCCACGGTCCTTCTCAGCTGCGAGTAGCAGCGCTCGCAGTACACAGAGCTTCGCAAGGCCCGAAGAGCCGGAGGGAAGTATCGCACACGCAAATGTGCCAGGACAGAGACGTGATCTACGTTGTCCCCTCTCGTCGTGCAGTTTGTGCCTCTGCTGCTTCTGCTGTTAGGAATCGCTCCTTGAAAGGCGAGCGAGAGCGTCCTTCCGGGTGCATTGCACTGAGTCGAGTGCTCGCTCGGGACTTTGCTCTCGCGGCCAAGGCAAGAGGGCGTGCTTGCCCGCAGAACCGAGAACACGCTGTTGGGCAGAGCTGCAACTGACCGCTGGAGTTCAGCTCTCGCCGGACGGCAGAAGGCGAAGAACGAAGGCGCTTGCGAGCGGCGCAGTGCAGCGAAGAGCTCTCCGAATTCGCCGCTAGCTCCACGGTCCTTCTCAGCTGCGAGTAGCAGCGCTCGCAGTACACAGAGCTTCGCAAGGCCCGAAGAGCCGGAGGGAAGTATCGCACACGAAAATGTGCCAGGACAGAGACGTGTTCTACGTTGTCCCCTCTCGTCGTGCAGTTTGTGCCTCTGCTGCTTCTGCTGTTAGGAATCGCTCCTTGAAAGGCGAGCGAGAGCGTCCTTCCGGGTGCATTGCACTGAGTCGAGTGCTCGCTCGGGACTTTGCTCTCGGGTCCAAGGCAAGAGGGCGTGCTTGCCCGCAGAACCGAGAACACGCTGTTGGGCAGAGCTGCAACTGACCGCTGGAGTTCAGCTCTCGCCGGACGGCAGAAGGCGAAGAACGAAGGCGCTTGCGAGCGGCGCAGTGCAGCGAAGAGCTCTCCGAATTCGCCGCTAGCTCCACGGTCCTTCTCAGCTGCGAGTAGCAGCGCTCGCAGTACACAGAGCTTCGCAAGGCCCGAAGAGCCGGAGGGAAGTATCGCTCACGCAAATGTGCCAGGACAGAGACGTGTTCTACGTTGTCCCCTCTCGTCGTGCAGTTTGTGCCTCTGCTGCTTCTGCTGTTAGGAATCGCTCCTTGAAAGGCGAGCGAGAGCGTCCTTCCGGGTGCATTGCACTGAGTCGAGTGCTCGCTCGGGACTTTGCTCTCGGGGCCAAGGCAAGAGGGCGTGCTTGCCCGCAGAACCGAGAACACGCTGTTGGGCAGAGCTGCAACTGACCGCTGGAGTTCAGCTCTCGCCGGACGGCAGAAGGCGAAGAACGAAGGCGCTTGCGAGCGGCGCAGTGCAGCGAAGAGCTCTCCGAATTCGCCGCTAGCTCCACGGTCCTTCTCAGCTGCGAGTAGCAGCGCTCGCAGTACACAGAGCTTCGCAAGGCCCGAAGAGCCGGAGGGAAGTATCGCACACGCAAATGTGCCAGGACAGAGACGTGATCTACGTTGTCCCCTCTCGTCGTGCAGTTTGTGCCTCTGCTGCTTCTGCTGTTAGGAATCGCTCCTTGAAAGGCGAGCGAGAGCGTCCTTCCGGGTGCATTGCACTGAGTCGAGTGCTCGCTCGGGACTTTGCTCTCGCGGCCAAGGCAAGAGGGCGTGCTTGCCCGCAGAACCGAGAACACGCTGTTGGGCAGAGCTGCAACTGACCGCTGGAGTTCAGCTCTCGCCGGACGGCAGAAGGCGAAGAACGAAGGCGCTTGCGAGCGGCGCAGTGCAGCGAAGAGCTCTCCGAATTCGCCGCTAGCTCCACGGTCCTTCTCAGCTGCGAGTAGCAGCGCTCGCAGTACACAGAGCTTCGCAAGGCCCGAAGAGCCGGAGGGAAGTATCGCACACGAAAATGTGCCAGGACAGAGACGTGTTCTACGTTGTCCCCTCTCGTCGTGCAGTTTGTGCCTCTGCTGCTTCTGCTGTTAGGAATCGCTCCTTGAAAGGCGAGCGAGAGCGTCCTTCCGGGTGCATTGCACTGAGTCGAGTGCTCGCTCGGGACTTTGCTCTCGGGGCCAAGGCAAGAGGGCGTGCTTGCCCGCAGAACCGAGAACACGCTGTTGGGCAGAGCTGCAACTGACCGCTGGAGTTCAGCTCTCGCCGGACGGCAGAAGGCGAAGAACGAAGCCGCTTGCGAGCGGCGCAGTGCAGCGAAGAGCTCTCGGAATTCGCCGCTAGCTCCACGGTCCTTCTCAGCTGCGAGTAGCTGCTCTCGCAGTACACAGAGCTTCGCAAGGCCCGAAGACCCGGAGGGAAGTATCGCACACGCAAATGTGCCAGGACAGAGACGTGTTCTACGGTGTCCCCTCTCGTCGTGCAGTTTGTGCCTCTGCTGCTTCTGCTGTTAGGAATCGCTCCTTGAAAGGCGAGCGAGAGCGTCCTTCCGGGTGCATTGCACTGAGTCGAGTGCTCGCTCGGGACTTTGCTCTCGCGGCCAAGGCAAGAGGGCGTGCTTGCCCGCAGAACCGAGAACACGCTGTTGGGCAGAGCTGCAACTGACCGCTGGAGTTCAGCTCTCGCCGGACGGCAGAAGGCGAAGAACGAAGGCGCTTGCGAGCGGCGCAGTGCAGCGAAGAGCTCTCCGAATTCGCCGCTAGCTCCACGGTCCTTCTCAGCTGCGAGTAGCAGCGCTCGCAGTACACAGAGCTTCGCAAGGCCCGAAGAGCCGGAGGGAAGTATCGCGCACGCAAATGTGCCAGGACAGAGACGTGTTCTACGTTGTCCCCTCTCGTCGTGCAGTTTGTGCCTCTGCTGCTTCTGCTGTTAGGAATCGCTCCTTGAAAGGCGAGCGAGAGCGTCCTTCCGGGTGCATTGCACTGAGTCGAGTGCTCGCTCGGGACTTTGCTCTCGCGGCCAAGGCAAGAGGGCGTGCTTGCCCGAAGAACCGAGAACACGCTGTTGGGCAGAGCTGCAACTGACCGCTGGAGTTCAGCTCTCGCCGGACGGCAGAAGGCGAAGAACGAAGGCGCTTGCGAGCGGCGCAGTGCAGCGAAGAGCTCTCCGAATTCGCCGCTAGCTCCACGGTCCTTCTCAGCTGCGAGTAGCAGCGCTCGCAGTACACAGAGCTTCGCAAGGCCCGAAGAGCCGGAGGGAAGTATCGCGCACGCAAATGTGCCAGGACAGAGACGTGTTCTACGTTGTCCCCTCTCGTCGTGCAGTTTGTGCCTCTGCTGCTTCTGCTGTTAGGAATCGCTCCTTGAAAGGCGAGCGAGAGCGTCCTTCCGGGTGCATTGCACTGAGTCGAGTGCTCGCTCGGGACTTTGCTCTCGCGGCCAAGGCAAGAGGGCGTGCTTGCCCGAAGAACCGAGAACACGCTATTGGGCAGAGCTGCAACTGACCGCTGGAGTTCAGCTCTCGCCGGACGGCAGAAGGCGAAGAACGAAGCCGCTTGCGAGCGGCGCAGTGCAGCGAAGAGCTCTCCGAATTCGCCGCTAGCTCCACGGTCCTTCTCAGCTGCGAGTAGCAGCGCTCGCAGTACACAGAGCTTCGCAAGGCCCGAAGACCCGGAGGGAAGTATCGCGCACGCAAATGTGCCAGGACAGAGACGTGTTCTACGTTGTCCCCTCTCGTCGTGCAGTTTGTGCCTCTGCTGCTTCTGCTGTTAGGAATCGCTCCTTGAAAGGCGAGCGAGAGCGTCCTTCCGGGTGCATTGCACTGAGTCGAGTGCTCGCTCGGGACTTTGCTCTCGGGGCCAAGGCAAGAGGGCGTGCTTCCCCCAGAACCGAGAACACGCTGTTGGGCAGAGCTGCAACTGACCGCTGGAGTTCAGCCTTCGCCGGACGGCAGAAGGCGAAGAACGAAGCCGCTTGCGAGCGGCGCAGTGCAGCGAAGAGCTCTCCGAATTCGCCGCTAGCTCCACGGTCCTTCTCAGCTGCGAGTAGCAGCGCTCGCAGTACACAGAGCTTCGCAAGGCCCGAAGAGCCGGAGGGAAGTATCGCGCACGCAAATGTGCCAGGACAGAGACGTGTTCTACGTTGTCCCCTCTCGTCGTGCAGTTTGTGCCTCTGCTGCTTCTGCTGTTAGGAATCGCTCCTTGAAAGGCGAACGAGAGCGTCCTTCCGGGTGCATTGCACTGAGTCGAGTGCTCGCTCGGGACTTTGCTCTCGGGGCCAAGGCAAGAGGGCGTGCTTGCCCGCAGAACCGAGAACACGCTGTTGGGCAGAGCTGCAACTGACCGCTGGAGTTCAGCCTTCGCCGGACGGCAGAAGGCGAAGAACGAAGGCGCTTGCGAGCGGCGCAGTGCAGCGAAGAGCTCTCCGAATTCGCCGCTAGCTCCACGGTCCTTCTCAGCTGCGAGTAGCAGCGCTCGCAGTACACAGAGCTTCGCAAGGCCCGAAGAGCCGGAGGGAAGTATCGCGCACGCAAATGTGCCAGGACAGAGACGTGTTCTACGTTGTCCCCTCTCGTCGTGCAGTTTGTGCCTCTGCTGCTTCTGCTGTTAGGAATCGCTCCTTGAAAGGCGAGCGAGAGCGTCCTTCCGGGTGCATTGCACTGAGTCGAGTGCTCGCTCGGGACTTTGCTCTCGCGGCCAAGGCAAGAGGGCGTGCTTGCCCGCAGAACCGAGAACACGCTGTTGGGCAGAGCTGCAACTGACCGCTGGAGTTCAGCTCTCGCCGGACGGCAGAAGGCGAAGAACGAAGGCGCTTGCGAGCGGCGCAGTGCAGCGAAGAGCTCTCCGAATTCGCCGCTAGCTCCACGGTCCTTCTCAGCTGCGAGTAGCAGCGCTCGCAGTACACAGAGCTTCGCAAGGCCCGAAGAGCCGGAGGGAAGTATCGCGCACGCAAATGTGCCAGGACAGAGACGTGTTCTACGTTGTCCCCTCTCGTCGTGCAGTTTGTGCCTCTGCTGCTTCTGCTGTTAGGAATCGCTCCTTGAAAGGCGAGCGAGAGCGTCCTTCCGGGTGCATTGCACTGAGTCGAGTGCTCGCTCGGGACTTTGCTCTCGCGGCCAAGGCAAGAGGGCGTGCTTGCCCGAAGAACCGAGAACACGCTGTTGGGCAGAGCTGCAACTGACCGCTGGAGTTCAGCTCTCGCCGGACGGCAGAAGGCGAAGAACGAAGCCGCTTGCGAGCGGCGCAGTGCAGCGAAGAGCTCTCCGAATTCGCCGCTAGCTCCACGGTCCTTCTCAGCTGCGAGTAGCAGCGCTCGCAGTACACAGAGCTTCGCAAGGCCCGAAGAGCCGGAGGGAAGTATCGCACACGCAAATGTGCCAGGACAGAGACGTGTTCTACGTTGTCCCCTCTCGTCGTGCAGTTTGTGCCTCTGCTGCTTCTGCTGTTAGGAATCGCTCCTTGAAAGGCGAGCGAGAGCGTCCTTCCGGGTGCATTGCACTGAGTCGAGTGCTCGCTCGGGACTTTGCTCTCGGGGCCAAGGCAAGAGGGCGTGCTTGCCCGCAGAACCGAGAACACGCTGTTGGGCAGAGCTGCAACTGACCGCTGGAGTTCAGCTCTCGCCGGACGGCAGAAGGCGAAGAACGAAGGCGCTTGCGAGCGGCGCAGTGCAGCGAAGAGCTCTCCGAATTCGCCGCTAGCTCCACGGTCCTTCTCAGCTGCGAGTAGCAGCGCTCGCAGTACACAGAGCTTCGCAAGGCCCGAAGAGCCGGAGGGAAGTATCGCGCACGCAAATGTGCCAGGACAGAGACGTGTTCTACGTTGTCCCCTCTCGTCGTGCAGTTTGTGCCTCTGCTGCTTCTGCTGTTAGGAATCGCTCCTTGAAAGGCGAGCGAGAGCGTCCTTCCGGGTGCATTGCACTGAGTCGAGTGCTCGCTCGGGACTTTGCTCTCGGGGCCAAGGCAAGAGGGCGTGCTTGCCCGCAGAACCGAGAACACGCTGTTGGGCAGAGCTGCAACTGACCGCTGGAGTTCAGCTCTCGCCGGACGGCAGAAGGCGAAGAACGAAGCCGCTTGCGAGCGGCGCAGTGCAGCGAAGAGCTCTCCGAATTCGCCGCTAGCTCCACGGTCCTTCTCAGCTGCGAGTAGCAGCGCTCGCAGTACACAGAGCTTCGCAAGGCCCGAAGAGCCGGAGGGAAGTATCGCACACGCAAATGTGCCAGGACAGAGACGTGTTCTACGTTGTCCCCTCTCGTCGTGCAGTTTGTGCCTCTGCTGCTTCTGCTGTTAGGAATCGCTCCTTGAAAGGCGAGCGAGAGCGTCCTTCCGGGTGCATTGCACTGAGTCGAGTGCTCGCTCGGGACTTTGCTCTCGCGGCCAAGGCAAGAGGGCGTGCTTGCCCGCAGAACCGAGAACACGCTGTTGGGCAGAGCTGCAACTGACCGCTGGAGTTCAGCCTTCGCCGGACGGCAGAAGGCGAAGAACGAAGGCGCTTGCGAGCGGCGCAGTGCAGCGAAGAGCTCTCCGAATTCGCCGCTAGCTCCACGGTCCTTCTCAGCTGCGAGTAGCAGCGCTCGCAGTACACAGAGCTTCGCAAGGCCCGAAGAGCCGGAGGGAAGTATCGCACACGCAAATGTGCCAGGACAGAGACGTGTTCTACGGTGTCCCCTCTCGTCGTGCAGTTTGTGCCTCTGCTGCTTCTGCTGTTAGGAATCGCTCCTTGAAAGGCGAGCGAGAGCGTCCTTCCGGGTGCATTGCACTGAGTCGAGTGCTCGCTCGGGACTTTGCTCTCGGGGCCAAGGCAAGAGGGCGTGCTTGCCCGCAGAACCGAGAACACGCTGTTGGGCAGAGCTGCAACTGACCGCTGGAGTTCAGCTCTCGCCGGACGGCAGAAGGCGAAGAACGAAGCCGCTTGCGAGCGGCGCAGTGCAGCGAAGAGCTCTCCGAATTCGCCGCTAGCTCCACGGTCCTTCTCAGCTGCGAGTAGCAGCGCTCGCAGTACACAGAGCTTCGCAAGGCCCGAAGAGCCGGAGGGAAGTATCGCTCACGAAAATGTGCCAGGACAGAGACGTGTTCTACGTTGTCCCTTCTCGTCGTGCAGTTTGTGCCTCTGCTGCTTCTGCTGTTAGGAATCGCTCCTTGAAAGGCGAGCGAGAGCGTCCTTCCGGGTGCATTGCACTGAGTCGAGTGCTCGCTCGGGACTTTGCTCTCGCGGCCAAGGCAAGAGGGCGTGCTTGCCCGCAGAACCGAGAACACGCTGTTGGGCAGAGCTGCAACTGACCGCTGGAGTTCAGCTCTCGCCGGACGGCAGAAGGCGAAGAACGAAGCCGCTTGCGAGCGGCGCAGTGCAGCGAAGAGCTCTCCGAATTCGCCGCTAGCTCCACGGTCCTTCTCAGCTGCGAGTAGCAGCGCTCGCAGTACACAGAGCTTCGCAAGGCCCGAAGAGCCGGAGGGAAGTATCGCACACGCAAATGTGCCAGGACAGAGACGTGTTCTACGTTGTCCCTTCTCGTCGTGCAGTTTGTGCCTCTGCTGCTTCTGCTGTTAGGAATCGCTCCTTGAAAGGCGAGCGAGAGCGTCCTTCCGGGTGCATTGCACTGAGTCGAGTGCTCGCTCGGGACTTTGCTCTCGGGGCCAAGGCAAGAGGGCGTGCTTGCCCGCAGAACCGAGAACACGCTGTTGGGCAGAGCTGCAACTGACCGCTGGAGTTCAGCTCTCGCCGGACGGCAGAAGGCGAAGAACGAAGCCGCTTGCGAGCGGCGCAGTGCAGCGAAGAGCTCTCCGAATTCGCCGCTAGCTCCACGGTCCTTCTCAGCTGCGAGTAGCAGCGCTCGCAGTACACAGAGCTTCGCAAGGCCCGAAGACCCGGAGGGAAGTATCGCACACGAAAATGTGCCAGGACAGAGACGTGATCTACGTTGTCCCCTCTCGTCGTGCAGTTTGTGCCTCTGCTGCTTCTGCTGTTAGGAATCGCTCCTTGAAAGGCGAGCGAGAGCGTCCTTCCGGGTGCATTGCACTGAGTCGAGTGCTCGCTCGGGACTTTGCTCTCGCGGCCAAGGCAAGAGGGCGTGCTTGCCCGCAGAACCGAGAACACGCTGTTGGGCAGAGCTGCAACTGACCGCTGGAGTTCAGCCTTCGCCGGACGGCAGAAGGCGAAGAACGAAGCCGCTTGCGAGCGGCGCAGTGCAGCGAAGAGCTCTCCGAATTCGCCGCTAGCTCCACGGTCCTTCTCAGCTGCGAGTAGCAGCGCTCGCAGTACACAGAGCTTCGCAAGGCCCGAAGAGCCGGAGGGAAGTATCGCACACGCAAATGTGCCAGGACAGAGACGTGTTCTACGGTGTCCCCTCTCGTCGTGCAGTTTGTGCCTCTGCTGCTTCTGCTGTTAGGAATCGCTCCTTGAAAGGCGAGCGAGAGCGTCCTTCCGGGTGCATTGCACTGAGTCGAGTGCTCGCTCGGGACTTTGCTCTCGGGGCCAAGGCAAGAGGGCGTGCTTGCCCGCAGAACCGAGAACACGCTGTTGGGCAGAGCTGCAACTGACCGCTGGAGTTCAGCTCTCGCCGGACGGCAGAAGGCGAAGAACGAAGCCGCTTGCGAGCGGCGCAGTGCAGCGAAGAGCTCTCCGAATTCGCCGCTAGCTCCACGGTCCTTCTCAGCTGCGAGTAGCAGCGCTCGCAGTACACAGAGCTTCGCAAGGCCCGAAGACCCGGAGGGAAGTATCGCACACGAAAATGTGCCAGGACAGAGACGTGTTCTACGTTGTCCCCTCTCGTCGTGCAGTTTGTGCCTCTGCTGCTTCTGCTGTTAAGAATCGCTCCTTGAAAGGCGAGCGAGAGCGTCCTTCCGGGTGCATTGCACTGAGTCGAGTGCTCGCTCGGGACTTTGCTCTCGGGGCCAAGGCAAGAGGGCGTGCTTGCCCGCAGAACCGAGAACACGCTGTTGGGCAGAGCTGCAACTGACCGCTGGAGTTCAGCCTTCGCCGGACGGCAGAAGGCGAAGAACGAAGCCGCTTGCGAGCGGCGCAGTGCAGCGAAGAGCTCTCCGAATTCGCCGCTAGCTCCACGGTCCTTCTCAGCTGCGAGTAGCAGCGCTCGCAGTACACAGAGCTTCGCAAGGCCCGAAGAGCCGGAGGGAAGTATCGCACACGCAAATGTGCCAGGACAGAGACGTGTTCTACGTTGTCCCCTCTCGTCGTGCAGTTTGTGCCTCTGCTGCTTCTGCTGTTAGGAATCGCTCCTTGAAAGGCGAGCGAGAGCGTCCTTCCGGGTGCATTGCACTGAGTCGAGTGCTCGCTCGGGACTTTGCTCTCGCGGCCAAGGCAAGAGGGCGTGCTTGCCCGCAGAACCGAGAACACGCTGTTGGGCAGAGCTGCAACTGACCGCTGGAGTTCAGCTCTCGCCGGACGGCAGAAGGCGAAGAACGAAGGCGCTTGCGAGCGGCGCAGTGCAGCGAAGAGCTCTCCGAATTCGCCGCTAGCTCCACGGTCCTTCTCAGCTGCGAGTAGCAGCGCTCGCAGTACACAGAGCTTCGCAAGGCCCGAAGACCCGGAGGGAAGTATCGCACACGAAAATGTGCCAGGACAGAGACGTGATCTACGTTGTCCCCTCTCGTCGTGCAGTTTGTGCCTCTGCTGCTTCTGCTGTTAGGAATCGCTCCTTGAAAGGCGAGCGAGAGCGTCCTTCCGGGTGCATTGCACTGAGTCGAGTGCTCGCTCGGGACTTTGCTCTCGGGTCCAAGGCAAGAGGGCGTGCTTGCCCGCAGAACCGAGAACACGCTGTTGGGCAGAGCTGCAACTGACCGCTGGAGTTCAGCTCTCGCCGGACGGCAGAAGGCGAAGAACGAAGGCGCTTGCGAGCGGCGCAGTGCAGCGAAGAGCTCTCCGAATTCGCCGCTAGCTCCACGGTCCTTCTCAGCTGCGAGTAGCAGCGCTCGCAGTACACAGAGCTTCGCAAGGCCCGAAGACCCGGAGGGAAGTATCGCTCACGCAAATGTGCCAGGACAGAGACGTGTTCTACGTTGTCCCCTCTCGTCGTGCAGTTTGTGCCTCTGCTGCTTCTGCTGTTAGGAATCGCTCCTTGAAAGGCGAGCGAGAGCGTCCTTCCGGGTGCATTGCACTGAGTCGAGTGCTCGCTCGGGACTTTGCTCTCGGGGCCAAGGCAAGAGGGCGTGCTTGCCCGCAGAACCGAGAACACGCTGTTGGGCAGAGCTGCAACTGACCGCTGGAGTTCAGCCTTCGCCGGACGGCAGAAGGCGAAGAACGAAGCCGCTTGCGAGCGGCGCAGTGCAGCGAAGAGCTCTCCGAATTCGCCGCTAGCTCCACGGTCCTTCTCAGCTGCGAGTAGCAGCGCTCGCAGTACACAGAGCTTCGCAAGGCCCGAAGAGCCGGAGGGAAGTATCGCACACGCAAATGTGCCAGGACAGAGACGTGTTCTACGTTGTCCCCTCTCGTCGTGCAGTTTGTGCCTCTGCTGCTTCTGCTGTTAGGAATCGCTCCTTGAAAGGCGAGCGAGAGCGTCCTTCCGGGTGCATTGCACTGAGTCGAGTGCTCGCTCGGGACTTTGCTCTCGCGGCCAAGGCAAGAGGGCGTGCTTGCCCGCAGAACCGAGAACACGCTGTTGGGCAGAGCTGCAACTGACCGCTGGAGTTCAGCTCTCGCCGGACGGCAGAAGGCGAAGAACGAAGGCGCTTGCGAGCGGCGCAGTGCAGCGAAGAGCTCTCCGAATTCGCCGCTAGCTCCACGGTCCTTCTCAGCTGCGAGTAGCAGCGCTCGCAGTACACAGAGCTTCGCAAGGCCCGAAGACCCGGAGGGAAGTATCGCACACGAAAATGTGCCAGGACAGAGACGTGATCTACGTTGTCCCCTCTCGTCGTGCAGTTTGTGCCTCTGCTGCTTCTGCTGTTAGGAATCGCTCCTTGAAAGGCGAGCGAGAGCGTCCTTCCGGGTGCATTGCACTGAGTCGAGTGCTCGCTCGGGACTTTGCTCTCGGGTCCAAGGCAAGAGGGCGTGCTTGCCCGCAGAACCGAGAACACGCTGTTGGGCAGAGCTGCAACTGACCGCTGGAGTTCAGCTCTCGCCGGACGGCAGAAGGCGAAGAACGAAGGCGCTTGCGAGCGGCGCAGTGCAGCGAAGAGCTCTCCGAATTCGCCGCTAGCTCCACGGTCCTTCTCAGCTGCGAGTAGCAGCGCTCGCAGTACACAGAGCTTCGCAAGGCCCGAAGACCCGGAGGGAAGTATCGCTCACGCAAATGTGCCAGGACAGAGACGTGTTCTACGTTGTCCCCTCTCGTCGTGCAGTTTGTGCCTCTGCTGCTTCTGCTGTTAGGAATCGCTCCTTGAAAGGCGAGCGAGAGCGTCCTTCCGGGTGCATTGCACTGAGTCGAGTGCTCGCTCTGGACTTTGCTCTCGGGGCCAAGGCAAGAGGGCGTGCTTGCCCGCAGAACCGAGAACACGCTGTTGGGCAGAGCTGCAACTGACCGCTGGAGTTCAGCTCTCGCCGGACGGCAGAAGGCGAAGAACGAAGGCGCTTGCGAGCGGCGCAGTGCAGCGAAGAGCTCTCCGAATTCGCCGCTAGCTCCACGGTCCTTCTCAGCTGCGAGTAGCAGCGCTCGCAGTACACAGAGCTTCGCAAGGCCCGAAGAGCCGGAGGGAAGTATCGCACACGCAAATGTGCCAGGACAGAGACGTGATCTACGTTGTCCCCTCTCGTCGTGCAGTTTGTGCCTCTGCTGCTTCTGCTGTTAGGAATCGCTCCTTGAAAGGCGAGCGAGAGCGTCCTTCCGGGTGCATTGCACTGAGTCGAGTGCTCGCTCGGGACTTTGCTCTCGCGGCCAAGGCAAGAGGGCGTGCTTGCCCGCAGAACCGAGAACACGCTGTTGGGCAGAGCTGCAACTGACCGCTGGAGTTCAGCTCTCGCCGGACGGCAGAAGGCGAAGAACGAAGGCGCTTGCGAGCGGCGCAGTGCAGCGAAGAGCTCTCCGAATTCGCCGCTAGCTCCACGGTCCTTCTCAGCTGCGAGTAGCAGCGCTCGCAGTACACAGAGCTTCGCAAGGCCCGAAGAGCCGGAGGGAAGTATCGCACACGAAAATGTGCCAGGACAGAGACGTGTTCTACGTTGTCCCCTCTCGTCGTGCAGTTTGTGCCTCTGCTGCTTCTGCTGTTAGGAATCGCTCCTTGAAAGGCGAGCGAGAGCGTCCTTCCGGGTGCATTGCACTGAGTCGAGTGCTCGCTCGGGACTTTGCTCTCGGGGCCAAGGCAAGAGGGCGTGCTTGCCCGCAGAACCGAGAACACGCTGTTGGGCAGAGCTGCAACTGACCGCTGGAGTTCAGCTCTCGCCGGACGGCAGAAGGCGAAGAACGAAGCCGCTTGCGAGCGGCGCAGTGCAGCGAAGAGCTCTCGGAATTCGCCGCTAGCTCCACGGTCCTTCTCAGCTGCGAGTAGCTGCTCTCGCAGTACACAGAGCTTCGCAAGGCCCGAAGACCCGGAGGGAAGTATCGCACACGCAAATGTGCCAGGACAGAGACGTGTTCTACGGTGTCCCCTCTCGTCGTGCAGTTTGTGCCTCTGCTGCTTCTGCTGTTAGGAATCGCTCCTTGAAAGGCGAGCGAGAGCGTCCTTCCGGGTGCATTGCACTGAGTCGAGTGCTCGCTCGGGACTTTGCTCTCGCGGCCAAGGCAAGAGGGCGTGCTTGCCCGCAGAACCGAGAACACGCTGTTGGGCAGAGCTGCAACTGACCGCTGGAGTTCAGCTCTCGCCGGACGGCAGAAGGCGAAGAACGAAGCCGCTTGCGAGCGGCGCAGTGCAGCGAAGAGCTCTCCGAATTCGCCGCTAGCTCCACGGTCCTTCTCAGCTGCGAGTAGCAGCGCTCGCAGTACACAGAGCTTCGCAAGGCCCGAAGAGCCGGAGGGAAGTATCGCACACGCAAATGTGCCAGGACAGAGACGTGTTCTACGTTGTCCCCTCTCGTCGTGCAGTTTGTGCCTCTGCTGCTTCTGCTGTTAGGAATCGCTCCTTGAAAGGCGAGCGAGAGCGTCCTTCCGGGTGCATTGCACTGAGTCGAGTGCTCGCTCGGGACTTTGCTCTCGCGGCCAAGGCAAGAGGGCGTGCTTGCCCGCAGAACCGAGAACACGCTGTTGGGCAGAGCTGCAACTGACCGCTGGAGTTCAGCTCTCGCCGGACGGCAGAAGGCGAAGAACGAAGCCGCTTGCGAGCGGCGCAGTGCAGCGAAGAGCTCTCCGAATTCGCCGCTAGCTCCACGGTCCTTCTCAGCTGCGAGTAGCAGCGCTCGCAGTACACAGAGCTTCGCAAGGCCCGAAGAGCCGGAGGGAAGTATCGCACACGCAAATGTGCCAGGACAGAGACGTGTTCTACGTTGTCCCCTCTCGTCGTGCAGTTTGTGCCTCTGCTGCTTCTGCTGTTAGGAATCGCTCCTTGAAAGGCGAGCGAGAGCGTCCTTCCGGGTGCATTGCACTGAGTCGAGTGCTCGCTCGGGACTTTGCTCTCGGGGCCAAGGCAAGAGGGCGTGCTTGCCCGCAGAACCGAGAACACGCTGTTGGGCAGAGCTGCAACTGACCGCTGGAGTTCAGCTCTCGCCGGACGGCAGAAGGCGAAGAACGAAGGCGCTTGCGAGCGGCGCAGTGCAGCGAAGAGCTCTCCGAATTCGCCGCTAGCTCCACGGTCCTTCTCAGCTGCGAGTAGCAGCGCTCGCAGTACACAGAGCTTCGCAAGGCCCGAAGAGCCGGAGGGAAGTATCGCACACGCAAATGTGCCAGGACAGAGACGTGTTCTACGTTGTCCCCTCTCGTCGTGCAGTTTGTGCCTCTGCTGCTTCTGCTGTTAGGAATCGCTCCTTGAAAGGCGAGCGAGAGCGTCCTTCCGGGTGCATTGCACTGAGTCGAGTGCTCGCTCGGGACTTTGCACTCGGGGCCAAGGCAAGAGGGCGTGCTTGCCCGCAGAACCGAGAACACGCTGTTGGGCAGAGCTGCAACTGACCGCTGGAGTTCAGCTCTCGCCGGACGGCAGAAGGCGAAGAACGAAGCCGCTTGCGAGCGGCGCAGTGCAGCGAAGAGCTCTCCGAATTCGCCGCTAGCTCCACGGTCCTTCTCAGCTGCGAGTAGCAGCGCTCGCAGTACACAGAGCTTCGCAAGGCCCGAAGAGCCGGAGGGAAGTATCGCACACGCAAATGTGCCAGGACAGAGACGTGTTCTACGTTGTCCCCTCTCGTCGTGCAGTTTGTGCCTCTGCTGCTTCTGCTGTTAGGAATCGCTCCTTGAAAGGCGAGCGAGAGCGTCCTTCCGGGTGCATTGCACTGAGTCGAGTGCTCGCTCGGGACTTTGCTCTCGGGGCCAAGGCAAGAGGGCGTGCTTGCCCGCAGAACCGAGAACACGCTGTTGGGCAGAGCTGCAACTGACCGCTGGAGTTCAGCTCTCGCCGGACGGCAGAAGGCGAAGAACGAAGCTGTAGAGAGCCTGGTGCAGGAATGGCTAGAAGAGAGAGGCCATAGTCAGATCAATTTAGTCAGGCTGACAAAGCAGGCCTCAGCCTCAAGGGCATAGCAAGAGGGAAAGCACGTAGACTTGTGATAAGATGAACAAAGACAGACTGTAAAAGAAGAACTAGAAGGACTCTGTTAGCCATGAAATTGCAAAAGTGTAGCTATAAACTTAGCCGATCAGCATAGTGACGCATATGGCAAGGCAACCAATGATGAGCTTAGCTTTTGCAATATGCATGAGTTAATTAAGCACTGTATTTAATCGCCACTCTAATTATCAATAAACGAGACTTCGCAGATGACCGAATTGGTGTCCGTGTCTCCCTTCTCCGACAAATGGTGACCCCGACGCTGTCCCTCCGTCGCTGAAAAAGAAAACGGGGGAGAACGCGCCACGGTCGGTTAAGTTGAGCTTGGGGCCTGCTGCAACCGGGTCGGTGTCAAACGACGTAGGAAAGACACCCTCAGGAGCTACAGAGGTGGTCCTGGGCCATACGTGCTGCCGAAGCCGGAGAGTTGCAACGGCGCCGACGGTAAAAAATGGACAGGCAAGCAGCATATGATTTATTTATAGCACATATAGATAAGTTAGGGCTAAAAGAGCTTAATCCCAGGAAGGACATACCGGGGTTGTTAGCCTGGGGTTCTGCTAAAGGCTTATTCACTAACCCTCATAGTGTGCATGAGTTAAATGAGTGGCGTAAGTTAGGAGATGTACTGTGGGAGGCAGTATTAGGAGATGATAAGACAGCAAAAAAGTTAGGAAAAATTTGGCAAGTAGTTCACAACGCGCTCTTAAAGCAACAGGCAGAAAAAAGGGCGGCACAGCAGGCAGTAGAAGCATATAAAAGAAATGCTCAGTATGGTGATAATGAGCCTCTTGCACCAAGCACAAGAAGGGTTGAAATACCTATTCTTAGAGACACGGCAGGAATGGCCGATGGGGCTAGTTGCACTTGGCCCTCTGCACCCCCCTCAGAAGAACTGGGAAATAATGCTGCTAAAGCAGAGGAGGTAATTGCAGAGAGCGAAATATCCCAACCTTGCGGCGTAGAATCCCCTTGTCGGCCTGAATCTAGCACCCCTAAACCTGCCAGTGAGCCAAATCCTGTCCCTAGGGCGGAAAGCGACCTGCGGGGGGAAGTGGCAAGGCAGAGGAGGGAGGCATGGAATATGCTAGCTAGACACGGCTTGGAGACTGGGGATGATGCCGCTGTAAGTGCAGTCAAGGTCTGGACCTTTCCTGTAACATACACACAGGGAGTAAACCAACAAGGACAAGCTGTACAAGTGGGAGAGTATGAACCACTTGATTGGAAGTTGCTAGCGCAGTTACGACAGACAGTGAGTCAGTTCGGGTTTCGCAGCGAGCCAGCTAAGCAAATGCTAGACTATCTATTTGACACATATTTATTACTGCCAAATGATCTAAAAAGCATAGCAAAATTGATTTTCACACCACATCAGCAAATGCTATTTAATGCTCACTGGCAAGCTCTTGTTGCCGAGGCAGTTGCGGTACAAAGGGGTCAGGGTGATCCCTTAGCCGGAATTACAGCAGATGAGTTAATGGGAGTGGGCGCATTTCGCAGGTCAGAAACTCAGTTACTCCCGGGGGCTGACAGGGTTAGAGAAGCCATGCGTATCGTAAGAACTGCTATAGATCAGGTGAAAGATAGCTCAGGTATACCCATGTATATGGGAATAAAACAAGGAAGGGAGGAATCCTTTGGAGACTTTGTAGATAAGGCTACCGCTGCTATCGACAGGGCAGGAGTTCCAGAGTATATGAGAGGGGCGATGTTAAAGCAATGTGCGTTACAAAATAGCAATGAGGCAACAAAAAGGGTATTGTCAACTCTAGGAGCTAATTGGACGATAGAAGAAGCATTAGAAAGAATGGCGCTGCAGCCATCAGGGTCACAGGTTTTCTTAATTAATGCACTAAAAGAAATAGGCTTAGGGCTGCAGAAACAAGCTGAATCCACACAGTCACAGGTACTAGCTGCTCTTGCCCCGCTCCGTGCTTCCACAGCAGCACCGGCCACAGCAAACAACCGCCGACCTCCTTCAACGCGATGCTTTAGATGCGGAAACGGAGGCCATTTTCGACGAGACTGCCGAGCCTCAGGAGTGTGGTGCCAGAACTGCCAGAACAACACCCACAACACGTCAGCTTGTCGCCGCCAATCGGGAAACTCCAGGCGGAGCGCGCCCGGCAGCCGCGCCCAGACACAAGTAGCCGCCGTAGCATCAGCGCCATCTCCTGTCTGCAACCAGCCACAACAGGGAGCCTGGGACTCGACTTGGCAGCCGCAATAAAAACATCATTATTAACAACACGCCCCGCTAAAGTCCCAACTGGAGTACAAAGCCCGGTAACTATTAAAGGACAAACTTTTGGAGGACTAATAGTGGGACGCTCATCGAGCTCCATTTTAGGACTGTTTGTACTACCAGGTGTCATCGATGCAGACTACACTGGGGAAATACAAATAATAGTTTATACTCCTTTTCCTCCTCTAACAATTGAAGCAAATCAACGTATTGCTCAATTTATTCCACTTCCACAGTTAAGCCGGGGTGTTCAACCACAAACACAAACTCCGCGCAAGGACCAAGGTTTTGGGTCCTCTGGTGTTGCTCTGCTCACAATGGATCTCAATACTAGACCCAAAAAAGAGGTGAGGTTCACCTATGCAGGACGTACAATAAAAATGATGGGACTTTTAGACACTGGAGCAGATACCAGCATTGTTTCTCCAGAAAAATGGCCCTGTGATTGGCCATCATTACAAACCACGGATACCGTGACGGGCGTCGGAGGGTTCACCCTCGCAAAGAAAACGCCCCCAATAAGGGTTACTATAGATGGGCAGGACTTGGTAACTGTGTTATCAATAGTTGCATTACCGCCCATGGTACATTGTCTAATTGGAAGGGACATTTTGGCTCAGCTTGGAGTCGTTCTATCCAACGAGCACCCTTTGGGGTAATTGCCATTGCTTGGACTTTCCCAATCCCAATCACCTGGACTACCAATGAACCGGTAATGGTTAAGCAATGGCCTCTAAAAAGGGAAAGTCTAATACAAGCACATCAACTCGTGAAAGAACAATTTCAACAAGGACATTTAAAACTTTCCACAAGCCCATGGAACACGCCAATTTTTGTGATTAAAAAGAAATCAGGAAAATACCGTCTTCTACATGATTTAAGAGCAGTAAATGATCAAATGGAAGCAATGGGAGCATTACAACCGGGACTTCCCAATCCAGCCATGCTCCCACAACATTGGCCTCTTTTAATTATTGATTTAAAGGACTGCTTTTTTACTATAGCCTTACACCCCCAGGATACAAAAAGATTTGCATTTACCCTACCGGCAATTAACAGGGGGGAACCTGACAAAAGATATGAATGGACTGTTCTTCCACAAGGTATGAAAAACTCGCCTACTTTGTGCCAATTATATGTTGATGCGGCCTTGCAACCCCTAAGACTAAAATGGCCCGACACAATTATTTACCACTATATGGATGACATCTTATTCGCCCAGAAAACATCATTTACAAATGTTCAAATGCAGGAAATTCAAAACACCTTAGCAAAAGCATCTCTCATGATAGCTCCAGAAAAAATACAACAATCTACACCATGGAAGTACCTAGGATGGACTATTACAAATCAAATCGTACGGCCACAAAAACTTCAAATTGCAACAAAAATCACCAATCTAAATGAAGCACAACGCTTACTAGGAGATCTACAGTGGCTCAAACCAATTGTTGGGATACCCAACTCTCTACTAGAATCCCTCAGGCCACTGCTCAAAGGGACCGATCCAACCACACCTGTAACCATGACACCACAACAAAAAGACGCTCTCAATGGCATTATTCGCTGCGTCAATAAAGGATTTGTCTCCCGCCGAGATGTATCACTACCTATAGACCTTACCATTTGGAATACTCCTAATCATCTACTTGGAGCACTTACACAAACACAAAAGAAAACGGGGGAGATACAGGTACTAGAGTGGATAACTCCACCTTTACAAGCAAAAAGGACAATCAGTACAAAAATCGAACAAGTAGCTACCTTGATTCGTAAGGGTCGGGTAAGGATTCTGGGAATCACCGGAACAGGCCCGACCGCAATCCACCTACCCATGAAAAAGGAGGACTTAGATTGGTACCTCCTCAACTCTGAGGACTTACAAACGGCTTTGCTGGAAGCTGGAGCAGCAGTCAACACAGGACCGCTGACACCACGTCATCTTCAGTGGTTAGGAAATTGGGACTGGGTATCAAAGCCAACACGATCGGAACAACCGATAGCAGGTGCTATCACAGCATTCACAGATGCCGGAAAGAAATCGAGGAGGGCAGCCATCACCTGGAAAGAAGGCCCTCGATGGAAAAAGCAGATAATAGACGCTGCTCCAGAGGACAGTTTACAAACATTGGAATTGCTTGCTGTTGTGTGGGCACTAAGTGAACTGCAAGGGCCTTTGAATGTGGTCACTGATTCATTTTATGTTGCAGGAGTAGCACAGAGAATTGAAGACGCCTCTGTGAAAGAGGTGCAGAACAAAAGACTCTATGAACTCTTACTGCAGCTAAAGCGAGCAGTAGGAGCAAGGTTTAAGCCTTATTGTATCATACACATCAGAAGCCACAAGTGGGATGTAGGCTTGGGTGAAGGCAATGCCAGGGCAGATAAATTGGTTATGAATGTAGCAGATGATAGGGGGATTGAGGCAAGAGAGTCACACACACGATTTCACCAGAATGCTAAAGGATTGGTGCGCGAGTTCAAAATAGGCATACAAGAAGCTAAAGCAATAGTGAGAGCTTGTCCCACCTGTAGTCATCACAACAGTGGGGTGGGTCTTGGGTGTGGGGTAAATCCTCGGGGTCTAGAAAGTAATGAAATTTGGCAAATGGACGTTACACATGTAGCAGAATTTGGTAGGCTCAAATGCGTACACGTCACAATAGACACCTATAGCAAGTACATTTGGGCTACTGCACAAACAGGAGAGAAGGCAATCCATGTAATAAGGCACTTAACAAGTTGCTTTGCAGTCATGGGAATGCCTAGGGAAATAAAGACAGACAATGGACCAGCCTATGTCGGCAAGAGAGTAAGCCAGTTCATGAGACTCTGGGGAATCAAACACATCACAGGAGTACCACACTCACCCACAGGACAAGCCATAGTAGAAAGAGCCAATGGGACACTCAAACAGTACCTACTCAAGCACAAATCCATAGATGATCCACAAGAAAGGTTAGCTAAGGTTCTTTATGTTATGAATTTTTTGTGTGTGTTTGGGGAAGAGTCAGAGCCGCCTGCAATTAGGCATAAAGGGAAAAAGGAAGGTAACAAGGAAGAAAGCGCAAAAGCGTGGGTAAAGTACCGGGATCCAAAAACAGGGATATGGAATGGCCCTGTTGAGGTAATATACTGGGGCAGAGGTTATGTTTGTGTTTCTACTCCCACAGGAACAGTTTGGGTCCCTGCTAGGTGGGTGAAACCTATCCTAAATGAGCGAGTTGGTGGAAAGATTCCTGAGAACACCATTAGCTCCAGACGACCGAGAGCGGATACAACAGAAGTTGACGGTGACCTTACGGCCCTATTTACAGAAACTAGCACCATATAAACGCGCTGTCCGCAAGGCACTACAACGGCCGCCACCGAACTGGGTGGAGTAGATCGAGTATCACGCCTACTACGCCTACCTGGAGGAACAACGCCTTAACGGTCGCCCTTGTTGCGCGTGTGGGAAAGCGTGGTGTGAAGCTTGGGTGGCTTTAAAGTGTGGGGGCTGTGGGGACTGCTCATGGGTAAGACAAAGAGCAGTATATAAATTGTGGTGCCAAGAGTGTCAAAGGGAAGACCAAAGACGCTCAAGCTGGGATGCAGCATTAGAGGGGGAAGCAGGAGTACCGTTTGTACAAGTCCGGAGTGTATATGAAGCACCAGAACAGCTTATGTTAGCTTGGGCCCGGTGGGAAGTAACTAATTGGCTCTGGAGGCAGAAAATCACTGCAAAATCTTGCATTGTTGCTGCCAGGTGCATGACTAAAGTGCCATATCTACCTTTCCCTCGGGTAGGACCAGTTAAGCCAGGTACCGACCCTGAAGAAGTATTAAACCAGTGCATAGAAAAGGTAAAGCAGTGGCACATAGCAGCAGACAATCCAAAATACAGGAGGGAGAAGCCACGTAAGCAACGAAAATGATACTCATCACACTGCTTACGCTTACTAACTTTGCTTACACAAATGCTTTTCCAATGGAGTACACACCTAGAGAAAATGTATGGGTAACATTTGCTAGCATAACAAAGCAAGAATCAATCTGCTTGAGCTTGGGGGGAGCGCAAAATCCTTTCAAAACTTGTCTTGTAGGATTGCCAGTTTGGAAACCAAAAGAGTTTGCAGGGTATCTTAATAATAGCAACCTACCTACAAAAGGGGATGACGATTTGTTGCAGGGTTGTACTTTCCCTAGTAGTAATCCCTCACAACATGATGGATGCTGGCAATGCGAATTTGTCCTAGCCTTAGGCAAAACTTTAGCCTCCCCTCCAGAAGAGATTGACCTCTTCAGAAGCACTAACGCATCAATGGGAAGAAACGCAGGAGGATGGTTTAGTTTTATGCCCTTAAAAGACAAAAACTTTGCAACCCTTAATTCGGCCCTTACTAGTCTATCAACAATTCATACTCAACTCTACCCCAAATGTAACGGTAGGTACATCACAAAGGCAAGAGCACTACCCCCAGGAATATTTTTAATTTGTGGAGATCGTGCCTGGAATGGTATTCCAGTGAGGCCACAAGGGGGACCCTGCTATCTAGGAAAATTAGCCATGTTTCACCCCAATGTAACTACTCTCATGCAACTTGTAAGCAATGCAAATAGAACAAAACGCAGTTTACATGATCTTGACTGCACCGGCATAGGGCAACCACACTTTTGGAGTGACTTTAGACAGGTAGCAACTGCTGTACTCCTCCCTCACGCAGCAGCCAGGAAAGCTATGGCCCTAGCTGAACAGTTAGGGTGCTGGGCAAAAGATGAATTTAACACCACCTCTCAGGTGTTAGACATGATGGCCAGGGATGTCTCAAGTGTTAACCATGCAGTACTGCAAAACAGAGCAGCCATTGATTTTCTACTACTAGCGCAGGGACACGGTTGTGAGGAATTTGAGGGAATGTGCTGCATGAATTTGTCTGACCACTCTGTATCCATTCACAAAAAGATACGAGACATACAAAACAGACTACATGACCTAAAGGAGCAAGATGGTTGGGACATTGATGAATGGCTAAAGAGCCTAGGCCTTGGAGGATGGATTCGGACCATAATTAAGTATGCTATCATGATCTTAGGCGTATTCTTATGCTTAGTTTTGTTGCTTCCTTGCTTGATAACTTGCTTGCAGAATTTCATTCAAAAAACTGTTAGCAAGGCTTGGCACACTAATCTTCTCGCTCAAAAAGAAAACGGGGGAAGTGTAGAGAGCCTGGTGCAGGAATGGCTAGAAGAGAGAGGCCATAGTCAGATCAATTTAGTCAGGCTGACAAAGCAGGCCTCAGCCTCAAGGGCATAGCAAGAGGGAAAGCACGTAGACTTGTGATAAGATGAACAAAGACAGACTGTAAAAGAAGAACTAGAAGGACTCTGTTAGCCATGAAATTGCAAAAGTGTAGCTATAAACTTAGCCGATCAGCATAGTGACGCATATGGCAAGGCAACCAATGATGAGCTTAGCTTTTGCAATATGCATGAGTTAATTAAGCACTGTATTTAATCGCCACTCTAATTATCAATAAACGAGACTTCGCAGATGACCGAATTGGTGTCCGTGTCTCCCTTCTCCGACACGAAGCCGCTTGCGAGCGGCGCAGTGCAGCGAAGAGCTCTCCGAATTCGCCGCTAGCTCCACGGTCCTTCTCAGCTGCGAGTAGCAGCGCTCGCAGTACACAGAGCTTCGCAAGGCCCGAAGAGCCGGAGGGAAGTATCGCACACGAAAATGTGCCAGGACAGAGACGTGTTCTACGTTGTCCCCTCTCGTCGTGCAGTTTGTGCCTCTGCTGCTTCTGCTGTTAGGAATCGCTCCTTGAAAGGCGAGCGAGAGCGTCCTTCCGGGTGCATTGCACTGAGTCGAGTGCTCGCTCGGGACTTTGCTCTCGCGGCCAAGGCAAGAGGGCGTGCTTGCCCGCAGAACCGAGAACACGCTGTTGGGCAGAGCTGCAACTGACCGCTGGAGTTCAGCTCTCGCCGGACGGCAGAAGGCGAAGAACGAAGCCGCTTGCGAGCGGCGCAGTGCAGCGAAGAGCTCTCCGAATTCGCCGCTAGCTCCACGGTCCTTCTCAGCTGCGAGTAGCAGCGCTCGCAGTACACAGAGCTTCGCAAGGCCCGAAGAGCCGGAGGGAAGTATCGCACACGCAAATGTGCCAGGACAGAGACGTGTTCTACGTTGTCCCCTCTCGTCGTGCAGTTTGTGCCTCTGCTGCTTCTGCTGTTAGGAATCGCTCCTTGAAAGGCGAGCGAGAGCGTCCTTCCGGGTGCATTGCACTGAGTCGAGTGCTCGCTCGGGACTTTGCTCTCGCGGCCAAGGCAAGAGGGCGTGCTTGCCCGCAGAACCGAGAACACGCTGTTGGGCAGAGCTGCAACTGACCGCTGGAGTTCAGCCTTCGCCGGACGGCAGAAGGCGAAGAACGAAGCCGCTTGCGAGCGGCGCAGTGCAGCGAAGAGCTCTCCGAATTCGCCGCTAGCTCCACGGTCCTTCTCAGCTGCGAGTAGCAGCGCTCGCAGTACACAGAGCTTCGCAAGGCCCGAAGAGCCGGAGGGAAGTATCGCACACGCAAATGTGCCAGGACAGAGACGTGTTCTACGTTGTCCCCTCTCGTCGTGCAGTTTGTGCCTCTGCTGCTTCTGCTGTTAGGAATCGCTCCTTGAAAGGCGAGCGAGAGCGTCCTTCCGGGTGCATTGCACTGAGTCGAGTGCTCGCTCGGGACTTTGCTCTCGGGGCCAAGGCAAGAGGGCGTGCTTGCCCGCAGAACCGAGAACACGCTGTTGGGCAGAGCTGCAACTGACCGCTGGAGTTCAGCTCTCGCCGGACGGCAGAAGGCGAAGAACGAAGGCGCTTGCGAGCGGCGCAGTGCAGCGAAGAGCTCTCCGAATTCGCCGCTAGCTCCACGGTCCTTCTCAGCTGCGAGTAGCAGCGCTCGCAGTACACAGAGCTTCGCAAGGCCCGAAGAGCCGGAGGGAAGTATCGCACACGCAAATGTGCCAGGACAGAGACGTGTTCTACGTTGTCCCCTCTCGTCGTGCAGTTTGTGCCTCTGCTGCTTCTGCTGTTAGGAATCGCTCCTTGAAAGGCGAGCGAGAGCGTCCTTCCGGGTGCATTGCACTGAGTCGAGTGCTCGCTCGGGACTTTGCACTCGGGGCCAAGGCAAGAGGGCGTGCTTGCCCGCAGAACCGAGAACACGCTGTTGGGCAGAGCTGCAACTGACCGCTGGAGTTCAGCTCTCGCCGGACGGCAGAAGGCGAAGAACGAAGCCGCTTGCGAGCGGCGCAGTGCAGCGAAGAGCTCTCCGAATTCGCCGCTAGCTCCACGGTCCTTCTCAGCTGCGAGTAGCAGCGCTCGCAGTACACAGAGCTTCGCAAGGCCCGAAGAGCCGGAGGGAAGTATCGCACACGCAAATGTGCCAGGACAGAGACGTGTTCTACGTTGTCCCCTCTCGTCGTGCAGTTTGTGCCTCTGCTGCTTCTGCTGTTAGGAATCGCTCCTTGAAAGGCGAGCGAGAGCGTCCTTCCGGGTGCATTGCACTGAGTCGAGTGCTCGCTCGGGACTTTGCTCTCGGGGCCAAGGCAAGAGGGCGTGCTTGCCCGCAGAACCGAGAACACGCTGTTGGGCAGAGCTGCAACTGACCGCTGGAGTTCAGCTCTCGCCGGACGGCAGAAGGCGAAGAACGAAGCCGCTTGCGAGCGGCGCAGTGCAGCGAAGAGCTCTCCGAATTCGCCGCTAGCTCCACGGTCCTTCTCAGCTGCGAGTAGCAGCGCTCGCAGTACACAGAGCTTCGCAAGGCCCGAAGAGCCGGAGGGAAGTATCGCACACGAAAATGTGCCAGGACAGAGACGTGTTCTACGTTGTCCCCTCTCGTCGTGCAGTTTGTGCCTCTGCTGCTTCTGCTGTTAGGAATCGCTCCTTGAAAGGCGAGCGAGAGCGTCCTTCCGGGTGCATTGCACTGAGTCGAGTGCTCGCTCGGGACTTTGCTCTCGCGGCCAAGGCAAGAGGGCGTGCTTGCCCGCAGAACCGAGAACACGCTGTTGGGCAGAGCTGCAACTGACCGCTGGAGTTCAGCCTTCGCCGGACGGCAGAAGGCGAAGAACGAAGCCGCTTGCGAGCGGCGCAGTGCAGCGAAGAGCTCTCCGAATTCGCCGCTAGCTCCACGGTCCTTCTCAGCTGCGAGTAGCAGCGCTCGCAGTACACAGAGCTTCGCAAGGCCCGAAGAGCCGGAGGGAAGTATCGCACACGCAAATGTGCCAGGACAGAGACGTGTTCTACGTTGTCCCTTCTCGTCGTGCAGTTTGTGCCTCTGCTGCTTCTGCTGTTAGGAATCGCTCCTTGAAAGGCGAGCGAGAGCGTCCTTCCGGGTGCATTGCACTGAGTCGAGTGCTCGCTCGGGACTTTGCTCTCGGGGCCAAGGCAAGAGGGCGTGCTTGCCCGCAGAACCGAGAACACGCTGTTGGGCAGAGCTGCAACTGACCGCTGGAGTTCAGCTCTCGCCGGACGGCAGAAGGCGAAGAACGAAGCCGCTTGCGAGCGGCGCAGTGCAGCGAAGAGCTCTCCGAATTCGCCGCTAGCTCCACGGTCCTTCTCAGCTGCGAGTAGCAGCGCTCGCAGTACACAGAGCTTCGCAAGGCCCGAAGAGCCGGAGGGAAGTATCGCACACGCAAATGTGCCAGGACAGAGACGTGTTCTACGTTGTCCCCTCTCGTCGTGCAGTTTGTGCCTCTGCTGCTTCTGCTGTTAGGAATCGCTCCTTGAAAGGCGAGCGAGAGCGTCCTTCCGGGTGCATTGCACTGAGTCGAGTGCTCGCTCGGGACTTTGCTCTCGCGGCCAAGGCAAGAGGGCGTGCTTGCCCGCAGAACCGAGAACACGCTGTTGGGCAGAGCTGCAACTGACCGCTGGAGTTCAGCTCTCGCCGGACGGCAGAAGGCGAAGAACGAAGGCGCTTGCGAGCGGCGCAGTGCAGCGAAGAGCTCTCCGAATTCGCCGCTAGCTCCACGGTCCTTCTCAGCTGCGAGTAGCAGCGCTCGCAGTACACAGAGCTTCGCAAGGCCCGAAGACCCGGAGGGAAGTATCGCACACGAAAATGTGCCAGGACAGAGACGTGATCTACGTTGTCCCCTCTCGTCGTGCAGTTTGTGCCTCTGCTGCTTCTGCTGTTAGGAATCGCTCCTTGAAAGGCGAGCGAGAGCGTCCTTCCGGGTGCATTGCACTGAGTCGAGTGCTCGCTCGGGACTTTGCTCTCGCGGCCAAGGCAAGAGGGCGTGCTTGCCCGCAGAACCGAGAACACGCTGTTGGGCAGAGCTGCAACTGACCGCTGGAGTTCAGCCTTCGCCGGACGGCAGAAGGCGAAGAACGAAGCCGCTTGCGAGCGGCGCAGTGCAGCGAAGAGCTCTCCGAATTCGCCGCTAGCTCCACGGTCCTTCTCAGCTGCGAGTAGCAGCGCTCGCAGTACACAGAGCTTCGCAAGGCCCGAAGACCCGGAGGGAAGTATCGCGCACGCAAATGTGCCAGGACAGAGACGTGTTCTACGTTGTCCCCTCTCGTCGTGCAGTTTGTGCCTCTGCTGCTTCTGCTGTTAGGAATCGCTCCTTGAAAGGCGAACGAGAGCGTCCTTCCGGGTGCATTGCACTGAGTCGAGTGCTCGCTCGGGACTTTGCTCTCGGGGCCAAGGCAAGAGGGCGTGCTTGCCCGCAGAACCGAGAACACGCTGTTGGGCAGAGCTGCAACTGACCGCTGGAGTTCAGCCTTCGCCGGACGGCAGAAGGCGAAGAACGAAGGCGCTTGCGAGCGGCGCAGTGCAGCGAAGAGCTCTCCGAATTCGCCGCTAGCTCCACGGTCCTTCTCAGCTGCGAGTAGCAGCGCTCGCAGTACACAGAGCTTCGCAAGGCCCGAAGAGCCGGAGGGAAGTATCGCACACGCAAATGTGCCAGGACAGAGACGTGTTCTACGTTGTCCCCTCTCGTCGTGCAGTTTGTGCCTCTGCTGCTTCTGCTGTTAGGAATCGCTCCTTGAAAGGCGAGCGAGAGCGTCCTTCCGGGTGCATTGCACTGAGTCGAGTGCTCGCTCGGGACTTTGCTCTCGCGGCCAAGGCAAGAGGGCGTGCTTGCCCGCAGAACCGAGAACACGCTGTTGGGCAGAGCTGCAACTGACCGCTGGAGTTCAGCTCTCGCCGGACGGCAGAAGGCGAAGAACGAAGGCGCTTGCGAGCGGCGCAGTGCAGCGAAGAGCTCTCCGAATTCGCCGCTAGCTCCACGGTCCTTCTCAGCTGCGAGTAGCAGCGCTCGCAGTACACAGAGCTTCGCAAGGCCCGAAGAGCCGGAGGGAAGTATCGCACACGCAAATGTGCCAGGACAGAGACGTGTTCTACGTTGTCCCCTCTCGTCGTGCAGTTTGTGCCTCTGCTGCTTCTGCTGTTAGGAATCGCTCCTTGAAAGGCGAGCGAGAGCGTCCTTCCGGGTGCATTGCACTGAGTCGAGTGCTCGCTCGGGACTTTGCTCTCGCGGCCAAGGCAAGAGGGCGTGCTTGCCCGAAGAACCGAGAACACGCTGTTGGGCAGAGCTGCAACTGACCGCTGGAGTTCAGCTCTCGCCGGACGGCAGAAGGCGAAGAACGAAGCCGCTTGCGAGCGGCGCAGTGCAGCGAAGAGCTCTCCGAATTCGCCGCTAGCTCCACGGTCCTTCTCAGCTGCGAGTAGCAGCGCTCGCAGTACACAGAGCTTCGCAAGGCCCGAAGAGCCGGAGGGAAGTATCGCACACGCAAATGTGCCAGGACAGAGACGTGTTCTACGTTGTCCCCTCTCGTCGTGCAGTTTGTGCCTCTGCTGCTTCTGCTGTTAGGAATCGCTCCTTGAAAGGCGAGCGAGAGCGTCCTTCCGGGTGCATTGCACTGAGTCGAGTGCTCGCTCGGGACTTTGCTCTCGCGGCCAAGGCAAGAGGGCGTGCTTGCCCGCAGAACCGAGAACACGCTGTTGGGCAGAGCTGCAACTGACCGCTGGAGTTCAGCTCTCGCCGGACGGCAGAAGGCGAAGAACGAAGGCGCTTGCGAGCGGCGCAGTGCAGCGAAGAGCTCTCCGAATTCGCCGCTAGCTCCACGGTCCTTCTCAGCTGCGAGTAGCAGCGCTCGCAGTACACAGAGCTTCGCAAGGCCCGAAGAGCCGGAGGGAAGTATCGCACACGAAAATGTGCCAGGACAGAGACGTGTTCTACGTTGTCCCCTCTCGTCGTGCAGTTTGTGCCTCTGCTGCTTCTGCTGTTAGGAATCGCTCCTTGAAAGGCGAGCGAGAGCGTCCTTCCGGGTGCATTGCACTGAGTCGAGTGCTCGCTCGGGACTTTGCTCTCGGGTCCAAGGCAAGAGGGCGTGCTTGCCCGCAGAACCGAGAACACGCTGTTGGGCAGAGCTGCAACTGACCGCTGGAGTTCAGCTCTCGCCGGACGGCAGAAGGCGAAGAACGAAGCCGCTTGCGAGCGGCGCAGTGCAGCGAAGAGCTCTCCGAATTCGCCGCTAGCTCCACGGTCCTTCTCAGCTGCGAGTAGCAGCGCTCGCAGTACACAGAGCTTCGCAAGGCCCGAAGACCCGGAGGGAAGTATCGCTCACGAAAATGTGCCAGGACAGAGACGTGTTCTACGTTGTCCCTTCTCGTCGTGCAGTTTGTGCCTCTGCTGCTTCTGCTGTTAGGAATCGCTCCTTGAAAGGCGAGCGAGAGCGTCCTTCCGGGTGCATTGCACTGAGTCGAGTGCTCGCTCGGGACTTTGCTCTCGGGTCCAAGGCAAGAGGGCGTGCTTGCCCGCAGAACCGAGAACACGCTGTTGGGCAGAGCTGCAACTGACCGCTGGAGTTCAGCCTTCGCCGGACGGCAGAA
The DNA here is from genome assembly GCF_052056855.1 of Sturnus vulgaris. Taxonomy (NCBI): domain Eukaryota; kingdom Metazoa; phylum Chordata; class Aves; order Passeriformes; family Sturnidae; genus Sturnus; species Sturnus vulgaris. Next base: position 42,317 of record NW_028276128.1, read on the forward strand.
GGCGAAGAACGAAGGCGCTTGCGAGCGGCGCAGTGCAGCGAAGAGCTCTCCGAATTCGCCGCTAGCTCCACGGTCCTTCTCAGCTGCGAGTAGCAGCGCTCGCAGTACACAGAGCTTCGCAAGGCCCGAAGAGCCGGAGGGAAGTATCGCGCACGCAAATGTGCCAGGACAGAGACGTGTTCTACGTTGTCCCTTCTCGTCGTGCAGTTTGTGCCTCTGCTGCTTCTGCTGTTAGGAATCGCTCCTTGAAAGGCGAGCGAGAGCGTCCTTCCGGGTGCATTGCACTGAGTCGAGTGCTCGCTCGGGACTTTGCTCTCGCGGCCAAGGCAAGAGGGCGTGCTTGCCCGCAGAACCGAGAACACGCTGTTGGGCAGAGCTGCAACTGACCGCTGGAGTTCAGCTCTCGCCGGACGGCAGAAGGCGAAGAACGAAGCCGCTTGCGAGCGGCGCAGTGCAGCGAAGAGCTCTCCGAATTCGCCGCTAGCTCCACGGTCCTTCTCAGCTGCGAGTAGCAGCGCTCGCAGTACACAGAGCTTCGCAAGGCCCGAAGAGCCGGAGGGAAGTATCGCACACGCAAATGTGCCAGGACAGAGACGTGTTCTACGTTGTCCCCTCTCGTCGTGCAGTTTGTGCCTCTGCTGCTTCTGCTGTTAGGAATCGCTCCTTGAAAGGCGAGCGAGAGCGTCCTTCCGGGTGCATTGCACTGAGTCGAGTGCTCGCTCGGGACTTTGCTCTCGGGGCCAAGGCAAGAGGGCGTGCTTGCCCGCAGAACCGAGAACACGCTGTTGGGCAGAGCTGCAACTGACCGCTGGAGTTCAGCCTTCGCCGGACGGCAGAAGGCGAAGAACGAAGCCGCTTGCGAGCGGCGCAGTGCAGCGAAGAGCTCTCCGAATTCGCCGCTAGCTCCACGGTCCTTCTCAGCTGCGAGTAGCAGCGCTCGCAGTACACAGAGCTTCGCAAGGCCCGAAGACCCGGAGGGAAGTATCGCACACGCAAATGTGCCAGGACAGAGACGTGTTCTACGTTGTCCCCTCTCGTCGTGCAGTTTGTGCCTCTGCTGCTTCTGCTGTTAGGAATCGCTCCTTGAAAGGCGAACGAGAGCGTCCTTCCGGGTGCATTGCACTGAGTCGAGTGCTCGCTCGGGACTTTGCTCTCGCGGCCAAGGCAAGAGGGCGTGCTTGCCCGCAGAACCGAGAACACGCTGTTGGGCAGAGCTGCAACTGACCGCTGGAGTTCAGCTCTCGCCGGACGGCAGAAGGCGAAGAACGAAGGCGCTTGCGAGCGGCGCAGTGCAGCGAAGAGCTCTCCGAATTCGCCGCTAGCTCCACGGTCCTTCTCAGCTGCGAGTAGCAGCGCTCGCAGTACACAGAGCTTCGCAAGGCCCGAAGAGCCGGAGGGAAGTATCGCACACGCAAATGTGCCAGGACAGAGACGTGTTCTACGTTGTCCCCTCTCGTCGTGCAGTTTGTGCCTCTGCTGCTTCTGCTGTTAGGAATCGCTCCTTGAAAGGCGAGCGAGAGCGTCCTTCCGGGTGCATTGCACTGAGTCGAGTGCTCGCTCGGGACTTTGCTCTCGCGGCCAAGGCAAGAGGGCGTGCTTGCCCGAAGAACCGAGAACACGCTGTTGGGCAGAGCTGCAACTGACCGCTGGAGTTCAGCTCTCGCCGGACGGCAGAAGGCGAAGAACGAAGCCGCTTGCGAGCGGCGCAGTGCAGCGAAGAGCTCTCCGAATTCGCCGCTAGCTCCACGGTCCTTCTCAGCTGCGAGTAGCAGCGCTCGCAGTACACAGAGCTTCGCAAGGCCCGAAGAGCCGGAGGGAAGTATCGCACACGCAAATGTGCCAGGACAGAGACGTGTTCTACGTTGTCCCCTCTCGTCGTGCAGTTTGTGCCTCTGCTGCTTCTGCTGTTAGGAATCGCTCCTTGAAAGGCGAGCGAGAGCGTCCTTCCGGGTGCATTGCACTGAGTCGAGTGCTCGCTCGGGACTTTGCTCTCGGGTCCAAGGCAAGAGGGCGTGCTTGCCCGCAGAACCGAGAACACGCTGTTGGGCAGAGCTGCAACTGACCGCTGGAGTTCAGCCTTCGCCGGACGGCAGAAGGCGAAGAACGAAGCCGCTTGCGAGCGGCGCAGTGCAGCGAAGAGCTCTCCGAATTCGCCGCTAGCTCCACGGTCCTTCTCAGCTGCGAGTAGCAGCGCTCGCAGTACACAGAGCTTCGCAAGGCCCGAAGAGCCGGAGGGAAGTATCGCGCACGCAAATGTGCCAGGACAGAGACGTGTTCTACGTTGTCCCCTCTCGTCGTGCAGTTTGTGCCTCTGCTGCTTCTGCTGTTAGGAATCGCTCCTTGAAAGGCGAACGAGAGCGTCCTTCCGGGTGCATTGCACTGAGTCGAGTGCTCGCTCGGGACTTTGCTCTCGGGGCCAAGGCAAGAGGGCGTGCTTGCCCGCAGAACCGAGAACACGCTGTTGGGCAGAGCTGCAACTGACCGCTGGAGTTCAGCCTTCGCCGGACGGCAGAAGGCGAAGAACGAAGCCGCTTGCGAGCGGCGCAGTGCAGCGAGGAGCTCTCCGAATTCGCCGCTAGCTCCACGGTCCTTCTCAGCTGCGAGTAGCAGCGCTCGCAGTACACAGAGCTTCGCAAGGCCCGAAGAGCCGGAGGGAAGTATCGCACACGCAAATGTGCCAGGACAGAGACGTGTTCTACGTTGTCCCCTCTCGTCGTGCAGTTTGTGCCTCTGCTGCTTCTGCTGTTAGGAATCGCTCCTTGAAAGGCGAGCGAGAGCGTCCTTCCGGGTGCATTGCACTGAGTCGAGTGCTCGCTCGGGACTTTGCTCTCGGGGCCAAGGCAAGAGGGCGTGCTTGCCCGCAGAACCGAGAACACGCTGTTGGGCAGAGCTGCAACTGACCGCTGGAGTTCAGCTCTCGCCGGACGGCAGAAGGCGAAGAACGAAGCCGCTTGCGAGCGGCGCAGTGCAGCGAAGAGCACACGAGCAGTCAAAGAGCTCCTTCACTATCGCTTTCACTTCTCAGTGGTCTTTCTGCTTGGAAAAGCAGCACACAGCCGTTGCACGCCAGGGCCAAAGCTGCGGCACTGCCCCTCCTCACTCCTTCGCTGTACTGTACTCCATGCAGCTAGAGCGAAGCGAGAAGGACGCGAGGAAGAAAAAAGCGTACTTAAACTAGCCCCCTGGCAGCAGCCCTGAAAGGGCGCATAACACACGGCGTCTCGCTGCCCTCCGTTCTACATACTCGCAGCTCCCTCTGCCGACTTGCGAAAGTTGTTACCAGAGCAGAGGCGGCCAGATTGAAGAGGCAGTGCCTAGGTTCACCTTCTCCTTACTGCGCGTTAGCCACGTCCAGCTCCTCGCTGCACTCTGGATTTCCCTTCTCCGCGGCACTTACCGTGGTGCTGTGTGCAACTCGGCGCCTAGAAGCGACCGCCAATGCTTTCACAGCGGGCTGCAAGGGAACCAAGGAGCAGCACAAGCAGCAGTGCTTCAGCTTGCTCCTTCCGACTGCTAAGGGCACTTGGGAGGGCAAGCGAGAGTCAACCACCTTCCTCTCCTAGTAGCCTGTAACGTGGTGCACACAAGCACGGGACGAGTGCTGCTTCGTTCACCGCCCTCGCCCACGCCTGGCGCTGCTTTCACTTGCCGGCGGCCAGAAGCCGCTGCAAGGGCGCCACACAACCACAAGTGCGCCGGCAGCCAAGAGCTAGAGAACGCTGCTTCTGCCCAAGCCCGCCTAGGGCGTGCACCTTTGTTCTCAGAGCTCCGTGCAACAGTCTGCCTCTCTCGCAGTTCGAATGGAAAACGAAAGCTTTTCGCCTACCCCCTTCACAGAGATCCGTTGCCAGGACGAGAATGCCTTGTGGCCGGAGCTCCCCCCCGCCGCGAGGAAGCTGCTATTAGCACCGCGTTGCAGGGACACGTCTCGCTTCTTGACTACGTGCTCAGCGCTCTCCGAATTCGCCGCTAGCTCCACGGTCTTTCTCAGCTGCAAGTAGCAGCGCTCACAGTACATAGAGCTTCGCAAGGACCGAAGACCCGGAGGGAAGTATCGCACTCGAAAATGTGCCAGGATAGAGACGTTCTACACTGAGTAGAGACACAGACAGACAGAGAGTTCTACACTGCCCCTTCTCGTCGGCCATCTTGTGCTCTGCTGCCTCTGCTGTGACGAATAGGTCCTTGAAAGGCGAGCGACAGCGGCTCTCCAGGCACTGAAAAGAGTTCCCTAGGGACTTTTCGATGTAAAACTTTTTCCACCTCCAAAAATACATGGGTAAGTCCTAAAAGTTTTGGTTTTCTTAAGAATAGTTTCGCCCAAGTTTTGCTGTTCTAAACACCCATGGTTTCAGTCTTCACTTAACTGCTTGTTTCTGTCTTTTTGGCTAGTGGCAATCTAATTCTAAGGTAACTAGATGTGTTGGAAATCCATAAATTACATCTCAAGTTAGATGGGAAAATTGGCTCGGAAGAAAATGGAATTGAGAATTTGGAAAGAATCCAGAGTGAGCTGATGTCACAATCCGAGATTCCCTTGGGTTCCAAATCCTTTCATTTGTGTTTTTGTGGGCTTTTTGAAGGCGGTGTACAGTTGAAGCCATGATTTAGCTGCGGTGAGACCTGCTCTGCTGTAAAAGCATTATTTTCTCAGTGAGCATGGACAACAGTTAGAGTGTCGTCTTTTAAGATTCCCTGCACTCCACTTATGGTGGCAAAAGCAGTGCCTTGACTGTAATCATAAAAGTGATTACAGCTTCATTGCTTTGACATCATGTAGGATGCTTCCTCCATCTGCTGTGGTCAGCATTAAGTAACAGATTTCTCAGTTTCTAGGAAGAGTCTAGCAAACAATCACCTTGCTCCTTCTCTTGCATTTATTCATCACTGCTATGCTGCTATACAGACAGGTAGTCTGTTTATGATTCAACAATTCAATGGGACATCAAGTAAATAACAAAGCAAAACTAACTACCGAAAGCACTATAAGGGCCAGAGATTAGCTTGGATCAAAACAGGTATTCTCCTAGCATTGTTTACAAACGAGTCAGCATGTGAAACAGAAGGCACAATGTAGTTTGTGCCTTGTTTTGGGCATGCCCGGAAGAAGGAAATTCTGATTTCACATACGGGAAAAGAAATGTTGACATTTGAATGAGATTGTTCATACCCCAGTAAAGGTTGCTTTGAAAGGTTGTGGAAGTCCTGTTAGGAAACATGGCTTTACAAGTCCTTTCCACCAGGAGACAACAGCTGCAGAACATCTGGGTGTGCCAGTGTTGAGAGCACCAGCAAAGATCAAAGTGGAGAAGTTGGTGAACAATGGCAGTGGCCTGGCGGAGGGCAAGTGGGGTGCTGGCTGTGGGACCAGGGGAGTCCTGACTGATTTAGGAGGCGTGTGATGGTCTGTGCCAGCAAGCAGAATAGTGCTGTGGCCTTGGCACACTGCTAATACTGGAATTCAGTGGGGTCACTGGGCAGGCTGAGTGTGTGAGCTGCTGGAGGGACCCAGGTTGCCCACATGTAAACATCCAGTCTCACTCTTGCCAGCCACAGAAAGGAGCAGGATGTGGCTGCTGGCGATGCCTGTCACGTATATGTAGTGTATATGTGTGCTATCCCAGCCTGCTGGGAACGCTTCTTCTTTGGGACTGCTTGGGCTGAGGGAGAGAAAGCAGTGGTAGTTTCTGAGGTTTCGAGTTTGCTCGAGTTTCTCAGGCTGTTTCTGGAGCCACCCAGAGTTCTCTTCCTTGAAGCATTTCAAGTCCTGCTAATTTTCAAAATTCAAACAGACACAGCCCTAAGCTAGTTGATCTGACTTCAGAGCTATTCTTACGCTGAGCTGTTGGATGATCTGATCTCCTGAGATGTCTTCCATCTCAGTTTATGACCTGGTTCTTGTGAAAAGTAGGATCTTTTAGCCTGGAGAAGAGAGGTTTCTGGAGAGACAGTATTGTGGCCTTTGAATATGTAAAGAGGGTATAAGACAAATGGAGAAAGACTTTTTAGGAAAGTTTGCAGAGACAAGATAAGGGGCCATGCTTTCAAACTGAGACTAGGTTTAGATTGGCTAAAAGGAAAAACTTTTCTACAATGAAGCTGGTGAGACACTCAAACGGGTGTTCCAGAGAAGTTGTGGATGCCCCATCATTGAGAGTGCTCCTTATCAGTTTGGCTAGTCTTGAGCAATTTGATCTACTGTAAGATCTACCTGGCAAGGAAGTTGGACTACATGATCTTTAATCACAGACTGTTGTATGATTCCGTGGAAGACAGAATGCAGTAAAGTTCATATTTCAGATTTTGGCGCAGACATATTTATTTTTTCTCACTTTATGCATCATTGCAATGACAACTTGTTAGCTTCTGAAATGATTAGCTGAGATTGATTTCCTTCCTTAGTTTCATTTTCTCTGTTATTCCTTCACTCTTGGACTTTTTTTTTCACTAGATTCCCTCTTTCAGTAAACTGCCCTTAAGTATCACTTTGCTCCCCACCTGGCTTTTTTTTTTTTTTTTCAATGACACCTTTTCACTGGTTCGTTTTGGGCCTTTGCTGCTTGAAGTCCAGCAGCCTCCTTGTCTGAGCATTACGGAGCTTTCTTTACAGCTTCATCACTATGCAAAAAGCCATAAATTACTGTGTTCCATCTCACATACCATCAAGTATCACACTAATATTCCCTCTGCTGAATAGCTGGTTGGTTTACATAGACCAGCCAAATACCAGGAAATCCAGATGGCAGCAAGAATCTTGTAGACTACTCCCGCTGTTCATTTAAATTCTGGAGAAGTCACGTGAGGTATCACATTCTCTTGAAAGAAGTGTCTATCATCTCGGACATTCTAGAATGGGCTATTAATATTGTCATGAGTTTCTGGCTAGACTTTTTAGTATGCAAATTCAAATTCAAATGATCTGAAATGATAGAACTTCAAGAAATTTTTTTTCCCAGAATCGAAGTATGATGGAGTTCCATAGGGAGAATCTTAATCTTAGTTATTCTATTCCATCTCACATCATGGCTGGGGGAAGGGAGAAGGGAGTATCTTTGGGGGACAATGGGTTCCGGTGTAGTCAGTAAGCTGGGCAGAGGAGCCATCAGGTATTTTCTGTTGTTGGGCGGGGGGGGGGGGGGGGGGATTCGTGTGAACTCTTCCTTTCTTGTACCCTGCCACTAGTATTGTTGCTAAAATTGTTTGTTTTCTCATCCAAGTGACAAAATCAGCACACTTAATGAGGGATGAAGAGGGAGCAGCGACCTCAGAACAGGAGGAAGAAGAAGCAGAGCCTGCTGTCCTCCAGAAGAAAAAAACACTACCAGCCAACTTTGCATCATCTGTGAACTTCCTGGGCGTGTACTCTATGCCCTTGTCCAGAACACTGAGCAAGATATTAAACAGGACTGGGCCCAAGACTGAGCCTTGGGGACCAGCTGGATGAACTCTATTTCCCACCACTCTGTGGGCCTGGCCATCACCCAGTTTGTCACCCAGCAAACAGCCCACCCATGCAAACCATAAGCAGACAGTTTCTTCAGGAGAATGATGTGAGACTCATTGCAAAAAGGATCAGGGAGATGCCTAGGAAGAGTCTCAGGTGAATCCAGGAGACTATAGTGGAGGACTATTCAGTTTTCCAATCAATTTGCTTAAAAAACTCTACAAAACCGTAATAAACAAACAAACAAACAAACAAACAAACAAACAAAAAAAGCAGACCAAACAAACACACAGAACCCCCCAACCAATAATCCCCAAAGAGACAAAAAAAGCCCCCAAAAAAGCCCACCAAAAAACCCACCCAAAACTGAAAAAAAACCCCAAACCCAACACAAAAAATCAGGGTGAAGGTTTTTAGTAACTTTAAAAATAACAAAACAAAACAAAACAAAAAAAAACCCAGAAAGTCACATTTCTAAAGGTGCTGTCCCAGCCTCTTCTCTCAGCAGGGAGGACATCCTGAAGTGGAGCCAGTTGGAAGAAAGCGGGACAGGGCAGCACCTGGGCCATTGTCTCAGGACGGCCCTGTGGCTGCCCCATTGCCAAAACCTGGACACATAAATCAAACACAGGTATGCACATGTGCTTAGACACAGCAAAAATTATATTTGTCTGAAAAGAATACTGGTCCATTTCTATCACTGGAAAGAGCATAATGCCTCGTCTCAGCTTTCTTTTCAGTCATTACAAATGTTTCGAAAATAAAGGAGTGCAGAAAATGGAAATATCCAAGATCAACATGAGGACCAGTAACAAAGATTCCATTTTTGAAACTGCATTGGGAATCCTCTGCAGAAATTGACTCAGAGCTCTAAGATTTACAAAAAAGACCAAGAGGACTGGAGTCAATACAACACAGTGTCTGGAGACTTCAGCTGGTTACCTTGATTTCTCAAATATGATGGAGAAAGCACCTTAGCAACTACAGCTGCCAGTTCTCTCAGGGCCCTGACATGCCTCTGGGTGGGTCCCATGGTCTTGCATGCTCAGGTTCCTCAAGTGGTCTGAAAGCTGACCTGCTACTATGGGTTAGAATCAAGTCCACCAGTCCAATAACCTGAGAGATGTGGAAATAGTGACTGGCAGTAAAAATTGAGACCAACACTTGTTGAGTACCTCAGCCTTCTCCTTGTCTGTTGTCACTAGTCCTGTCTGGCTTATGGGGGTGGGGGGGGGGGGGGGAATAGGGGAGGTGTGATAGGTTTCTTTTCATCTTCCTTTTCCCACTGAAATACCCGTAGGTGCCTTTATTATTCTTAGTTTTGGCATGCTTTTCCAAATTCAGCTTCAACTGAGCCTTAGCTATACTGATCCCATCCTCACACACTCATGTGTTACCACTGTATTTTTCCCATGATTTGTCTCGCTGTGTATTGTCTGCATATTACCTACTTGCATCACATCTATTAATTTTCAATAACCTTCTGGCTTTAACTTGTTTTCAAAAAAAACCCTTTTTGAACCTTTCCAC